>NC_051069.1:4170000-4415000 GCF_004664715.2 Peromyscus leucopus | reverse complement strand
GCACGATTGTCTTCCATGCTCCTACTGGTATGGCTCTTTAAGCAGTGTTTAAAGCATTCCTCTGCTTTCCTAACCCAAACCCCTAAAGTCTGAATTCCTCCAAACAAAAGCATGGTCCAAGCAATATCCCAGTCCCTGGTAATATCTTCTGTCTTAGTTAGGGTTTCTATTGCTGTGAAGAGACACCAGGAACACAGCAACTCTTATAAAGGAAAAACATTTCATTGGGAGTGGCTTACATTTTCAGAGTAAATCCATTATCATCATAATGGGACATGGTGGTGTGCAGGCAGACACGGTACTAGAGAAGTAGCTGAGTGTCCTATATCTTGACTTACCGGCAACAGGAAGTGGTTTGTCTTACTGGATGTGGCTTGAGTATATATGAGACCTCAAAGCCCACCCCCACAGTGACATATTTCCTCCAACAAAGCCACATCTTCTAATAGTACCACTCCCTTTGGGGGCCATTTTCTTTCAAACCACCACAGTGGACGTCTATAATTTTAACATTTGAGAAGTGGAGGCAGGAGTTCAAGGCCAACCTCATCTATATATCAAATTGAGAATTTGAGACTAGCTGGACTACTGAGACACTGTCTCAAAATAATGGAAGAAAGAAAGAGAAAAAGAAAACATGTTTTTCAAACCACCAGGAAAATTTGAAGAGAAAGAATGACATTTTAACAGTTCCATCCTGGATGTGGGAAGGGGGTGTCATTATTTAATCATGGCTATCTACACCACTTTGCTGGGACAGTACCACTGATCTCTGAGAACTTTCAGCCTCACTTACCATTTCAAGATAGTGTCGTCCCTGTGCAAGAGACAGGACTGAAAGGAGCTGTGAGGGTGTGATCCCATGTGCCATAAATGTTCTTCCAGTGACACTAGCTTATACTTTTGCTGAATATAGGCCTTATAGCATTTTGAATTAATAAGTAGTTTCTTGGTAGAAAGTGCTTTATATGGGAGATCCCTCGTGCTTGTACATCCTATAAGCTTAACACTAATTCTGAAGCATAATATAGGCAACTTAACACTTTTAAAAAGGAAGATTTTTTTTTTTTTAAAAAAATCACATATAGAAGTGGGAGAGGCGTGACACCTGATGTCATACGTGGGGAAATAGAGGGCTATGGCAATGAATCACTTAACTCCATCAGGGTCCCTGGATCATGTCAACACATTCAGTCAGCCAACATTTATAAATGAGGGTGATTTTTTTTTTTTGGCAGGCAGAGTGGCACTGTGAATACACAATAAATAAAACACAGCTGTTTCCTTTCAAAGACTTAAAGATGATAGGAAGTGGGCTGGAGAGCTGGCTCAACAGTTAAGAGTACTTGCTGCTCTTCCAGAAGACCCAAGTTCTATTCCCAGCACCCACATTAGATGTCTCACACCTATCTGTAATGCCACCTCAGGGGATTGGTCACCCTCTTGTGGCCTCAGTGGGTATTACACTCTTCTGCATATGTGAACACAGACATATACACATAATTAACAGTCACAATATATGTATTTTTAATTTAGAATGAAATGATAGTGGCAAATAAAGAAAATCATAATATCTAATTTTCTACTATTTTCGAGCTCAGGATTATTTTAACTTTATTAATTATAAAGTAAATATTTAGGAGTCCATACTCATTTAGCTTTAATCTCAACTTTATTTTATAATATCACCAGTCCATCTACTTTTGACTTTATTTTGTCACACCCATGTGCTCCTCAGCTTATGAGGAGAGATATCATGATTCTAAACTGCACTTAATGGATCCCATTTGCAGAACTTTACAGCTTACCCTTGCCTACCTTAAATATACTCAACATAATAGTTCCCATTGGCCAGAAGCATCTTACTCAAGTCCATTTATTTTTTATGAAGTAAGTTTGAATCTCAGTGGATAAGGGCACTTACTATCAAGCCCAGTGACCCAAGTTCGATCCCCAGGACACACATGCTGGAAGGAAAGAACTGACTCCCACAAGTTGTCCTCTGACTGTCACACACATGCTCAGTGGCTCATATCCCTTCCCACCACACAAATGAATGTAACTTTTTAAAAAATAAGAAAAATTCATGAGCCCCTAGTAACACATCTGTGTTCTGTTTTGTACTTTCTTTACATGGTGTTATGATTTGCTTTTCTGTTGTGATTATAACACTGACCAAAAGCTGTGTGGGGAGGCAGAGGACAGGCTACCATCACAGGAAGTCATATCAGGAACCTAGAGGCAGGAACTTCACCAGAGGCCATGGAGGAATGCTGTTTCCATGGCTTGCTCAGCTGCTTTTTTATGGTACCCAGGTGTAGTACTGGCCCACAGTGGGCTGGACCCTCCCACATCAATCATGAATCAAGACAATGCCTCTTTCAGATTGGCCCTTAGGAGAGTTTATGAAGTGTTTTCTTTGTTGAGGTTCCTTCTTCCCAGATGACTCTAGTGTGTGTTAAGTTGAAACAAACCCCAAAACTAATGAGGACACTTGGTCACAGGGGTAACACAGTAGTGCACACATAGGGACATTACTTACATCACATATCTAGCCTAACACAAGTAGACACCCAGATGGCCCCAGGAGACCTCTGTTCCCTGATTCAGCTGGTCTCAGAACCTCACCCAGGAACAGACATCTAGGAATCCCACCACTGAATAATGTGAGTATCCACACTCTTAGGATTGTTCTGTGGGGCTCTGAGAATCTCCCCAGACAGAGCTATATAGGATGCTCAATAATACACTAACTTAATTGTTTTTCATTTGGTTGAGAAGTAAATACAATATGGAAGTTTAGAGCCAGATTGTTATTAAATTATTATTTTCATTTTCATCTTCTTTCAATAATTGTTATTAGTGATAATTATTTAATTAACTGTGCTTTAGTACAGCAATTCTCAGCCATAGCTACACATTAGAATCACCTGGGGAACCACTTAAAAACACTTTTGGGGGCTCCACTCTAGGCCAATTAAATCAGCTCATCTGGGCATAGCAACAGGGCCGTGGTGCTCCTCAAAGCTTGCCCAAGTTTCTCATACGCAGTCACATTCGAGAACCTATGGGTCTAACGGTTGGGCCACTGACCAACAATGCCTGTTGAGTTTTAAGCTCCGCCATGACATTTTTGAAAAATTGTATTCAAAATGTGGCAAAATCTACATAACATGAAATACAGCATTTTATTTATCTTGAAAAGTTGAGTCAATTCCATGCACTTATCGCCACCGTACATCTGCCGAAGTCTGTCTGTCTTGCACACAGACTGAACACAAACACCCCACTGCCCTTTCTCTCGGTCCTGTCTCCATGAATTGGAGTCCAGGTATCTTACAGGGTGTGACAGCGAGTGGGGATTTCATTTGTTTTCTTCATGGTGGTATAGTCTCCTGTCATGTTCTTCCTGAGGTGTGTTCTTTGCTCTTGAACTTCAATGATTTATAGGGCTACATGTGAGAGTGAGTCTCTCCAAAGCTGTTTTTTTTTTTTTTTCTAGATATCAGTGAGCCACTTTACTCTGGAGGCACAAGATCTTCTTCCTTTCAGGTCCTTTCAGGACGGCTGTATTCCAGTGCTTACTTCTGTTCTTCATTTGCTTGGCCGTGCTCTTCTGGGCTGTCTATTCTGCACATGTAGTAGGTGTTTCCAAACTTCTTCACAGAGTAGATTCACCTGGGGTGGTTTTGAAACTTCTACATGCTAAGTCACACGCAGTCTAGTTGAATCAGATATTTTGGAAGGTGAAAGGCGTGCATCTGAGGAGGTAGATTTCCCTAGGGGATCCAACTATGCAGGAAACATGGTGAGTCACAGATGTAGCTTTCTTTTTTTTTTTTTATTTATTTTACAATACTATTCAGTTCTACATAATAGCCACAGATTCCCTTGTTCTCTCCCTTCCTGCCTCCCTCTCCTTCCCCCCAGCCCACCCTCCATTCCCACCTCCTCCAGATCAAGGTCTCCCCTAAGGACTGGGATCGACCTGATAGACTCAGTCCAGGCAGGTCCAGTCCCCTCCTCCCAGATTGAGCCAAGCATCCCTGCATAAGTCCAGGTTTCAAACAGCTAGCTCATGCAATGAGCCCAGGACCTGGTACTAGACTGCCTAGATGCCTCCCAAATAGATCAAGCCAATCAACTGTCTCACCTATCAGAGGGCCTGATTCAGTTGGGGGCCCCTAAGCCTTTGGTTCATAGTTCATGTGTTTCCATTCATTTGGTTATTTGTCCCTGTGCTTTATCCAACCTTGGTTTCAACAATTCTCGCTCATATAAACCCTCCTCTTTCTCACTAATTAGACTCCCAGCGCTCCACCAGGGGCCCAGCCGTGGATGTCTGCATCCAGATTCCTCAGTCCTTGGATGGGATTTATGGCACAACTATTAGGGTGTTTGGCCATCCCATCACCAGAGTAGGTCAGTCCCGGCTGTCTCTTGACCATTGCCAGCAGTCTTTTGTGGGGGTATCTTTGTGGATTTCTGTGGGCCTCTTTAGCTCTGTGTTTCTTCCTTTTCTCATGTGGTCTTCATTTACCATGGTCTCCTATTCCTTGTTCTCCCTCTCTTTTCTTGATCCAGCTAGGATCTCCCGCTCTCTTTCCCTCGACCCTCACCCTTCATTGCTCCCACTCATGTCCAGGCTGTTCATGTAGATCTCATCCATTTCTCCGTGTCTTTCTTGGGGTCCCGTTTTCTAGGTAGCCTCACTGGTGATGTAAGTAGCAGTCCAGTCATCCTTGTTCCACATCTAGCATCTTCCTATGAGTGAGTATATACCATATTTGTCTTTCTGAGTCTGGGTTCGCTTTCTTAGAAAATTGGGAATCAATCTCCCCCAAGATACAGCTATACCACTGCTGGGCATATACCCAAGAAATGCTCAATCATACCACAAGAGCACTTGCTCAGCTATGTTCATATCAGCATTGTTTGTAATAGCCAAAACCTGGAAACAACCTAGATGCCCTTCAACTAAAGAATGGATAAATAAATTGTAGCACATATACACAATGGAATACTACTCAGCAGAGAAAAACAATGACATCATGAGGTTTGCAGGCAAATGGATGGATCTAGAAAAAAATCATCCTAAGTGAGGTAACCCAGATGTAGCTTTCTTGAGTGTGTTTTTATGGCATCTTTTGTTGTTGAGCATCTTCAGGTGTGATCCAGGGCTCCATGGCATTAAAGATTTCTCTCAGGTAGGGCAAGCCTATAACCCTGGTTTTGTATTTCTTTTCATTGAAACAGGCTCTTAGGTAGATTTAGGCTAGCCTCAAACTTGCTATGTGTTTGAGGGTGACTGGGACTCTTGATCTTCCTGACTCTACTCCTAGAATGATAGCCTAAATGTCATTGGCCACCATGCCTAAATGTAACCAAGAGACTTCATGCATACTAAGGAAGCATTCTACCAACCAAGTTACACTGAAAGCCTGCACTTACGTTTCTTAGGCATCATGCAGACCTCCCCTTCCTCACAGCTTGGCTTTGTGTCTTACCCCACTCACTTTTTCAATGTCCATATTTTTCTTAAGAGGGTGACTCTCTTTGCCTCATAGATTCCCTCTTGGCTTAAGAAAGTCTTTTCAGACTCAATTTCTCCAGAACCATCCTCATCCTTCTCCTAAGGGACTCAAACTTCTTTTTTTCCTGGGGCAAGAAAACACAAAATATAGTGCTTGTGTTCATGTTTGTTGAAAGAGTAAAAAAAAAAACATAAAAGATGGGCATAAAAATGAATCCTCTTGCAACCCAGAATTCATTGCTCAGCATGAGTCTTGATAACTGTAAGAAGGAATATGATATTCAAGAAGGCCAAAGTGATGACGTATTTGATAATGAGATTAATTCTAAGAATAAAGCAAAATAAAGGGCTGGAGAGGCTCATTGATTAAGAGTGCCTGGCTGCTCTTGTACAGGACACAGATTCGATTCCCAGAACCCACATGGTGGTTCTCAAACTACCTATAATGACAGTTCCAAGGTGATCCTACATCCTCTTCTGATCTGTGCAGGCACCAGGCACACACATAGTGCACACACATGCATGCATGCAAAACACTCATACACATAAGCGTTAAATACATCTTTACAAAATGAAATAAAAGCAAAGTAGAAACAAAAAAGGTAGCATAAAACATCTTCAACGCTCTCCAGGGCATACCGATTGCAAGCATGATTGAGAACATCGGCCTTCCACTCTCCACTTCTGTGATGACAGCAGTAGTTCCCTGAGATTAGCATGGGTGGTAGTGGTTCAGAGGCTGGCTTTCTTCAAACAAAACCTGGGTCTCCTGAAGGTGTCTGAATCTGTGTGTCTGAGGTAGACCCTGTAATTCATGTTTCTTTTTTATGCATTTTATGAAAATTATATTTCAAACTGTGCAGTCACCAGACGTTTAGATATCCAAATTCATTACACTGGCACCCACAGCCCCTTCTGTTGTCTGTGCATGGTCTCTGTCTTCAGCAGGGTTCTCCCCATCCTCTCCAGCACCCTTGTTCTCCTTTGCAGGAGCTTTTTGGATTGGACTTTGGCTTTGGAGCAGCGTGCTCAGCAGACAAGCCCGAGTCTTCTCTGTGGCTCATCCTCCACCTTTGCTTTCTCACCTTTATATTATTATTATTATTATTATTATTGTTGTTGTTGTTGTTGTTGTTATTTCTTCCAGCCTTTCTTTGGGTCAAGGCAGCAACAGAAAGATACAGGTATTCAATGTGAGGCTGGTATTCAGTGGGGTTGCTCTTGGTTCTTCCAATATTCAGAGTTTTTCTTTTTAGAACTGGAATGTTTTTCATTCTCTTTTTTTTCTTTTTAATTTTTTCCATATACTATATCTTGATCATTTTGTTTCTCCTCCCCTACTCTCTCTAGATCATCCCTACTTCCTCATCTAATTTCATGTTATTTCTCTTTCTTTCTTCAAAAAGAGTCTAAACAAACAAAACAAATAAGGCAAAGCCAAACCAAAGCAAAAAAGCATCTACATCAGGATTCTCTCGTTCTGTTGTACATTTGGCAGGTTTTCATCCTGGATGCCTTTAAAAGCTCTCTTGGTAACTAATAAAGCAAGCATGTAAAATATTAGTACAGACGTAAAATAATTGCCAAAAACATTAAACTCTTGTCTTAATTGTTGCATGTAGAACATTACGTCTATCTGCTATAGAAACATATATCTACATGTTCAAGAAATATTTCAAAACTTGCCCACATAAAAGGCCATAAAACAAATCTTAATGCTCTCTGGATTTCTTCTTTTTTTATTTAATTATTTACTAACCTGGGCTCATAGGAGTTCACAGAGTCTGAACCAACAACTGAGGAGCCTGCATGGGACCGACCTAGGCCCTCTACATACATGTGACAGTTGCGTAGCTTGGTCTACTTGTGGGACTCCTAACAGTGGGAGCAGGGCTGTCCTTAATGCTTTGGCTGGCTCTTGGGAACCTAGTCCTCATACTGGATTGCCTTGCCCAGTCTTAATACAAGGGAAGGTCTTACTGCAACTTGATAATGTCATGTTTTGTTGATACCTGTGGGAGGCCTGCCCTTTTTAAACAGAAACAGAGGAGGAAGGGAAGGGGGGCAGTGGGGCAAAGAGGAGGTGGAGGGGAGGGGATCTAATTCATGTTTCTAACAAGTTCTGAAGTACTACTGTAGTTCCTGTGGAGGTGCTGTTTCAGACACTGGACTGGGGTGTAGTTGGGCCTGAGTTACTGAGCTCCTTTATCAGGAGAGGTGAGAGGGTCTGACAAGGACCCACACATGATACATTGGCTTTATCAGTCTGGGAAAAATGCCTGTTTGTGTGTATCTTGCATGCATGCATTGGAGGTAGAGGTCTTGATACTATGACATCATAAAAACTCAGGTCTAGCTGGGTTTTTTTTGAAGTAACATTTGGCAGGTAGTCAGGAATACAAGATGTAAAAATGGAGATGAGCAATGGTGTGATCTAATTGGCTCAAATCCCTGATGAGATGTCATTTCTGATAGTGTAAAGAGATGAGATGAGGGACTGGAGAGATGGCTCAGCGGTTAAAATCAGACACTGTTCTATCAGAAAACTGGGGTTTTGATCTCAGGGTTCCATATCAGGTGGCTCACAAACACCTGCAACTCTAGCCCCAAGGGATATAGCACCCCCTTCTGGCCTCTTTGGGCACCTGCATACACATGTCAATACACACAGGAGGGCTGTCTAAGATGATTAGTGCTACTATTACCTGGATAGAATGCATGACAGATAGCATGTGTTCTACCTGATTTCCTTCCATTCTATGTGTGCACGTTTGCCTGTCTTCCACATTAGGTCATATCCTTGAGCCTTCTCCAGAAGCAAGCACCATGCTCTGGGACTTCCCAAACTCCAGAACTGTGAGCAGGTTAAGATCTCCTGTTTACAGTTTATGTCGTCTGTGAAATTCTACTTTAGTGGCAGAAAACAAGGACAAACATCAAATATCAGATGAAATGTGGCTACCCACGAACTTCCAAAACACTCCTTGCCCCAGTTCTCCTTGCCAATGCCTTCCATTGCCATGGTATGGAAAGCGAGGTGGAGCTGAGGGTTTCTTGGCATAGAACATTTCATGCCTTGGGTGCCGTTTGCAGTTGGCTGTGGCACCCAAGCCTCAGCACAGGCTCCTTCCCTCTTTGTGACTCTCATTTAGTTTTAGGAACATAACGACCTCTCAGGCTATGCTGGAAAGTTTCTGAATTATTTTCCTTGCAGTAACTTTCACAGGGAGGTATTGGCTCTGATTTCTCTGTGCTTCCTCTTTTGGGAGCCATAGATATTTTGCCTGCTTCTAGTACTTTCTTTCTCTTGATGTCCTTCCAAAAGGAGCTCGATGCTTTCCTAACACTGGAAGATCTTCTATCTGATGTATTTCAAAGTTCCCAGGGAAAAGTAACTTCTCAAAATTCTCTTCAAAGTTAGTTTTTCCTGGATTTCTGCTCTGCTGGTGTGGACTTCAAGCAGCCTGTGAGTGTAGGAAGGATGCCAAACACTGAGAGGCCGTTTGCATGAGAGGGCTGTTGTGCCCCTGGGTTGACTACTAATGGAAGGCTAATTGTGTATGGACACTCCATTTTCTCTTTAGTGAGGTCCATTGTACCCAGACGCCGATCAAGGCTCATGCCACTGAGGTCTGCCTCACTGGGACAGACATTGGCATTCCTGTATCTACAACAACACTGGTTGGAACTACATGCTGTGACTGTGACTCACCCTGCCATCACATCAGGCCCTCATCACTCCCTGGGGACCCCATTTTACTGCCTGGGTGAGCTGTTTCCTCTCCAGTGTGAGGAATAGGAAAGCATAGACTAGGAACAGTTTGGCATGGTGCATAAAGGCTCAGATGCCAACTACTTTAAGTTTAGCAGGAGAAATGATTGTTAAAGCTGTCGACATCTGCTGTTACGGTGGTCAAAGCAGTGACGACCAACACATGATATGCGACATGCTGGCTTCTGAGTCGAACAGCCATTGCCACCTTCAGCAGAGCAGTTGTGAACACTTGATAGGGCTGGTTGGCATTCCTTCTCAGAAGGAAGGGCTGGGGAGGATTGTCAGACCCTCTCACCTGAGATTGGCAAGTAACCCTTCATCCGTGGGAATAACCTAACAGATTAACCTAACAGGTTCACCAAATGGACATTGGTGGAAGTGTTGCTTTGGTCTGGCTGAGGCCCTAATGAAGGGTTTGGGGGGCCATGTATTGCTTATAACAGCACATGAACAGGCAGAGAGATGAAGGGAGGGAAGGGGAAAAAGGACGGAGGAAGGGGACATCTCCAGAGAAACAAAACCTGAATTTCCCTGTGCTCACCACACCTGTTGTGTACCCGACTTTTCTGGAACTATGCAACACGAACAATTCTACCTGCCATGTTACAGTCACTTCCTCCCTGGGAGCCCCATTGATCTTTTCCTGACCAGAGTGCCCTTTTCAAAGATAAATAAGCCATCACTCTGCTCAGCACCATACTGTGGTTCCCATGGCAATAGTGTAAGTCATACTGTGGCCTACATCTTATAGATGGGCAGCCTCCCCTCTTTCTGACTCTACCTCTCTCCCCTCCCTCCATTGGTCTCCTTTTCTTCACGATCACCAGGCTCAGCCTGTCCTTAAACCTCTGGAACTTGTGGTTTCATTGGAAGACAGAGCAGCCTCTCCACCAAGGTGATAAGGGACAAATTCAGACAGAAGCAAAATCAACTTCCAGGACCTTAGGAATCCTACTTCCTTCAGAGAACAGTGATTTAAATGTTTCCTGAAAATCTGTGATAAATAGGATCAAGTCACTTTCCTGTATTCTGTATCAGATACAAGAATGGCCCTGTGAAGCAAAGGTTCTATTATTCTGTTTATGTTAAAGAAATGGGTCCATGGTGGTTATCATGGAGTCACTGTGGAGTCACTGCAGCCAACCAGGGTTAGCCCCTCAGTTATGCTATGCATTACTATGTATTAATAAGTATTGTTATTATGACTTGATGGTCATAGATTGGTTGTATTTTCCTTACTGAAAATTCACTACTACACTTTAAGGGCTGCTTAGAGCTGACTGAAAATTATAAAAATGCCTCTGCTCACCATATGGATCAGCTTAAAATGGGGCAGCAGAATTGAAGACCTTGCCCCGAGTGACTGATTTTGTAGATTATTGATTTGGGCAGCAGTTTATTTAAACATTAAAACCTTGAATGAAGTAACTTAGCCTGAAGATAAATGTGTCAAACCGAGTGCTTGTTAAGGCTCCTCCTTGGCCTCTGAGGACTTTGTAAACTGTCCAGATGTATTTGTTTTTCTTCTTTGTTTTTTGGGGTTTGTTGTTGTTGTTGTTTTAATATTTCCAGGGAAGAGAAAAAGAACTGGGATGGGTCAGAAGGGTTTGGGATTTGTTCCCAGAACCTCTTTGAAAAAAAACAAAAAACAAACCCTGGAAGGCTTCTCTGGGTTTTTGCTTTGTCCTCCAGCCTACCCCCACGCTCCAGGAAAAATCCGCTGGTCTTTGAGCTGCTTCTAAATATTAGATGATAACATTCAAATTCTTAAAAACTGCACAATGGCTCCTCCTTCCCTGTTGCCTGCATCTCCTTTTTCTTTCTTTATTGCAATTGACACTGATTTTCCTACCTAAGGAGCTAGAAGGGGGAGCATCAGCTGAGCGGGATAATTATACTGGAAATGTTGATGGTTCTCAGCCTGGGTGCTGCCAGGTAAGGAAAACAAGCAGTTGCGGATGCACACACAGCTGGGTGGGGTCAGGTGCTTGTGTGCTCACTCTGCTACAGTTCGGATCTTGCATGTCCCCTCAAGGCCTGTGTGTTGAAGGCTTGGTCCACATCCTGTGGCACAAGTGAGGAGTGATAAAAAACTGTGTATATGTGCACGAGAGAGGAAGAGGGTGGATATGTATGTGTTCATGTGGCTGTGTACAGACTGTGGAGGCCAGAGGTCAACATTGGGTGTCATTTTTAAAAAATCACTCTCCACCTTGATTTTTGAGACAAGGTTTTACCAAACACAGACCTACCTCACCAATTGGCTAGACCTGCTGGCTAATGAGCCCCTGGGACCTATCTGTCTCCATCCACAGGGATGGGGATACAGACAAGTGTTGTCTTGATCAGTTCTTAGGTGGGTGCTGGGGATCCATATTCAAGTCCTCCTGTTTGCATAGCAAACACTTGACTCTCGGAGCCTTCTCCAGCTCCCCAGGCTGGGACATGATGCAACCTTTAGTTATCACCAAGTTGGATGAAGTTGGTGTTTAGGGGAATGCACTTGAAGTGGATGTTGGATCGTGGGCCCTTCCTCTCCTCCTCTTTGCCTTCTCACTTTGGTGAGGTGAATAGGCCTGCCACCACAGGCTCAAAGCGACAGCACAAACAACCACGGACTGAGACCTTCCTCTTTACAAGTTGTTTATCTCGGATATTGTGCCGAGTGATGAAAAATGAATAGCTATGAGCTTCATTCTGAGAACGACACTACTAAACTTCTGTCTCAGATGGCCTCATCTCAGCTCTGTGGCCAGGGTGCAAATGTCCTGAGAATAGGTTTGAATGATGTGGAGGTTGAGGAGGCGAGAGATAGAGAGATGGCTTCATCAGCAAAGAGCTTGTCAGGGAAGCATGAGGACCTTAGTCTGTCCAGGCATGCAGAAGACGTGATTCCAAGAACTGGGCATGGTGGTGCATGCTTGTAATCCCAGTACCAGGGAGGTGGAGGCAGGAGGATCTCAGAGACTTGCTGGCAAGCCAGTTTAACACGACCAGTGAGAGACCCTGCCCCCAAACACAAGGCAAATGACTGCAGAGGACAGGACATTGCCTTTTTTTTTTTTTTGTGCTGGTACTGGGGTGCTGGGGTGCTGATGTTCATTTATAAGGGGCTTGCTAAGTACTCCAATCAAGTATTTGGCTAATCATTCTGTTTTACCAGTTTCCTCACCTTCAAAATGATCAATACTTGATTTCCAAAGAAATGGCGTGGATAAAAAAAATAAGGAAAAAATAAAATGGATTAAAAAAAAAAAAACATGAGGTTTCCTGTCTTGGGGTTATTATTGCAATACTCTGGTTAACATAATTAAATAAGATGCTTTTTTAGTGTGGTACCATACTACCCATACTTGGATGAACATGAATCAAGCAAAGACTACCACAGAAATACACATGGCCAAGTGTAGACGCCATGAGTTTGCCACATGAGGATTCTCTCTTTTGACTCTGAGACACTTTGGTGGATGCAACCAGAAGATGGCCATCATTTGAATGAAATATAAAACCATCCTTATCCTCATCTCATGATTATAATCAGCTTAGTCCCTAGAAGCCACAGCTTCTTCTGTTAGTCCCCAGTCTGAAAGCCCTGATAGACATCTTTCTCCTTTGAATATTTTCTGAGGGTAAATGTTCTAAAATAGCCCCTTGAAATTCTGTAAGACCCAGGAGGGATAGCTCAATGGTAGGGCACATGTTTAGCATAAGCAAAGCCCCAAGTTCAATACCAAGTTTCTATTAAAATTAGGCATGTACATCCAAAATTAAAAACAAAAGACCTCACATTTTTTTTTATTCAAAATAAGTGTGGAAAGCAGAACTGATGCGTATTCATAATTTTCTATTCATTTGCCAACAGAAAATAAAATTCTAGAAAAACTGTTTCCAACACTGTTATTAACCTCTTAAAAAGTAATTATCATGACATTAATGAATTAAACCATAAAGTTGTTTGTTTTTTAAGATTTATTCACTTGTGTGTGTGTGTGTGTGTGTGTGTGTGTGTGTGTGTACCACACGTATGGACATATGTGTAGGTGCCAACAGAGCCAGAAGGTGCCAGATCTGCTGGAGCTGGAGTTACAGGCAGTTGTGAGGTTCCTCTACAGATTCTGGGAACTGAACCCAGATTCTCTGCAAGAGCACCACACACTGTTAAGTGCTGAGCCATCTCTCCATCCCTTTATTTGGCTTTTACGTGTAATTATCTACAGTCAGAACATTTTTTTTATAGATATTTTGATTAAGTTTTTGAGACAGGGTCTCTGTGCATCTCAGGCTGGGCTTAGACCTATAATCCTCCTGGGCACTAGAAATACAGGTGTTTAATATCTCAAACAATGATATTTAAGAGTCAAAATGAAATTTGGAGAAATATGAATATAATCTATATCTTAGTAATGATGTCAAGTGTTAGTTTCTTAGTTCTGTCAAATGTATGATAGTTCTATAATATGTTAATATTACAGAAAACAGAGAAAATGATATACAGATACTCTGTAGCATTTATTTCAAAACTGGTTTCAAATATTAATTTTGTTTTAAAAGTGAAGTTTGAGCCAATCAGTCTCTCTATATAGAAAGAAACAGTTCTAGATAAGAGAAATGACTACAGACCTGGTTTCCTGGTCCTAGTAGTTTAGTAGGATATCTGAAAATATATTTAACTCAATAGGCTTTGTTCTAAAAGAAAATAATAGAATTTGGACTTTTATTCTGCCATGGTTCCATGACCCTTCCTGAAGTTTTTCTGGTTATACTCGGGGTTCTGAATGTGAACCTGAGACATAGGAATTAACCCCAAATCACCAGTTCTACCTAGTTCTATGGTGCTGTTGTGTTACAATGCAGGTCCTGGGATGGAGGATTCTCTGGAATTAGAGGCTGTGCTCTGAGGATGTGTGTAGGTGGGAGGCTCGGGAGTGTGGCCTCTGAAAAGCAATAGTAGTGCTCCGACCCAAGCATTGTCTCAACATGACAGAGTGCATCCTGCCTGCATCCTTACTGGTTTTGGAGCCAGTCTGCTAGAACAGCCCATGGCTTGGAGTTGTTGGGCTGGGATTTGATTCTTCTGTTGCTATTCTAGTTTCCTATGCCTGGCCATGCCCCCACTGTGCTCCCAAGCCTGGGCATCCCACCTGCTCACTCCAGGCTTTCCAGCCTCCTGTCATCCCCACTGGTCATTGGCTTTGCCTTTCCCACCTGGCCTTGACAGCTTGCCTTAGCTCTGTTCTGCAGCACGCATTGGCTCTTGACTTAGAAATCACCATCAACAGCATGCAGTAGTGTCATGAAGCAAGTCTGTCTTCTCAGTGAGAATCTTGGCTCTTTCAAAAATAAAAGATTACACCTCATTTTTTTTTTTTGTCTTGAAGGGACACCTTCCTAGGGTTGGGAGACATCACTGCTGTTGCCCATCAGTTGGAGGCTTCTTCAACACTAATGATCTTCTTTCATGGTTTCTCCTACTTTTCCTGACATGCATGACCTCATTTCAGTATGGTTCTGATAGATTGCAAGTGTAGTTTTTAGTCACTGAGAAAACTAGGCTGAGTTGGAGCTGGACAATAGTAGTTTGAAGCTGAATTCTGCCAGGAACTTTCCTTTCGGTTTCTCAAGTTTTCTTACCTATGAGAGAGGAAAGAATGGAAACTACTTCCTCAACTATACTAGAATTAAATTGTCATATGACATCAGAGGTGAGGGGACTTCATAGTTTTTAAGGGTCTCCCATTTCCATTTGAAAGATGAAAGAACTCTTGGGGTCTCAAGAAGCAGGAATACATCCGTATATTATTGAATTATCAGATGGGACCAGTGGTCTTATGTGATCTTCTGGTTCCTTTACCTGTACATCAAGGAGCTTCGGGCAATAGATGTGTTTCAGAAGATATTTCAAGGAGTGAAGAACAGATGCTCTGCTTTAGATGGAAGGAAATGAAAATGGCTGGTGTGCTATCAAGGGTTACTTTGATGTCCTGACCATTCTACCATTCTTAGCCTGAACGGTCTCCATCCACACTTCTTAGAACATATTATTAGCTTTAACACACAAATGGCTACTCATGTACTGCCCTATGTTGCCTTTTCATTGGTCTCTAAAATGTTAATTGTGTACTGTAATCTCTTTTTTTGTGTGAGCTAGGTAGGTAGGTAAACAGTCAGACAGACAAATAGGGTGTAGATAGGTATATGATAGAGAGATGTTGGTTTTTGTTTTCTATAAGGTCAGGGATCATGCCCTCACTTCTGAATATCCCTCAGGGTATACATCAGAGTCCTGGCACAAGATAAATACCCAAAATTATATGAATGGGTAGGATACTTTATTACATTGTAGCCACCATATTGGTTTGTAGCAAGGGGGGAAGCTGCTTATAGTTTAAGTAGGTCAGCTGTGGAAGTCAAAGCCTGAATACCAAGGGTCCCATTGGACTACTTTTGTTGTAATGACACTCAACACCTGAGCCCTGCTCCTCTGATCTTTATCCTGGCTAGTTTTTAGCTTGTTTGTTTGTCGACACAAGGTACAGTCATTTTGGAAGTGGGAACCTTGATTGGGGAAATACCTCAACCAGATTGGCCTGTGGGCAAGCCTATGGACATTTTCTTAATGAGTGATTGACATGGGAGGATCCAATCCATTGTTGGTGGTGCCACCCATTGGTGGTGGTCCTGGATGGTATAAGAAAGCAAGCAGAGTGAGCCATAGAGAGCAATCCAGTAAGAAGCATTCCTCCAGGGCTTCTGCATGAGTTCTGTCTCTAGGTTCCTGCCTGGAGTTTCTGCCTTGACACCCCCCGCCCCCCGATGATGGACTACAAGCTGGAAGATGAGATAACCCTTTATTCTAAAAGTTGCTTTGACATAGTGTTTTATCAAGGCAAAGGAAACCCTAAGACAGACTTCATGCTGATAATTGGTGACAATGCTTCAATGGCTCCTTTGAAGATTATGACCCATTGGTGGCCCCTGTGCTGTGTGTCAGCCCAGGGCTTCATTCTGGGCTCTTTCTCTGCTTTTTAGTAAAGCACAGGCAGGTTCAGTTGTGAGGAAGTAAGAGTAGATGATGATTAGTTTTTTTGTCATTTGGACATAAAATAGGGTCACCTTGGAAGAGGGAACTCAACTGAGGAATCGCCTCTATCTGACTGATCTGTGGGCATGTCTGTGGGACATTTTCTTGACTACTGACTTTTGAGGGAGAACCCAGTTTACTGTGAGTAGTAACAACCTCAGGAAGGTGGTACTGAGTTGTACAAGAATGGTTGCACAAGCCCAAGGAAGCAGTCTGGTGAGCAGGGTCCCTCCATGGTCTCTGCCTCAGTTTCCATTCAGGTTCCTTCCCCGAGTTCCTGTCTTGGCCTCTCTCAATGATGGACTGTGATGTAAAAGTGTAAGCTGAAGCACACCCTTCCCTCCCCAAGTTGGTTTTTTGTCACTATTTTATCAGAGAAACATAAAGAGGGCTAGGACCGGTTAAAGATGTGAGAAGAAAGTGGTAGGGTGGGTCTGGGGCACAGGTTCCTTTTTCAGCCTCATTCTTTCTTAGATGCTTGACTCAGGACACTGGTTAGTCACTCTTCGAAATGATTTCATCACTTGAAAGATATGAACAAGACGTCCTACTTCATTCCTTATTTGTGGAGATTGAATGTACCGGTCTAATCTAGCACCTGCCCTAGAGTAGCACACGGGGAGTTGACGGAGCATGTGCACACTGCTTTAGATTTTTCAAGGCTTGGCAGCCATGATGACATTCACTTCTCACAAGAATTCTGTGGCTATTTTACAGCTTAAAAAAATGAAAAGGAGGTGTGGAAAAGTTAACTGGCTTTCTTGATATCACTCAGAAAACATCACTAAGCAGGCTGAAAATTCCAATCTTCTGTTTTGTAAACCCCAAACTTTTGATCTGTTATGCTTGATATTAAGGGATCAAGCCACATCTTTAAAGCACACACGAGGGAAAATATTTTAAATGCATTGCAGTCCAAAATGCAGTGTCCTGTAATTGGGTTCTTAGATTTCAACAGTCCATTTTATACAAATCCACGGATGGATTTTTATTTTTGAGGGCTATGGTTTTATTTTACCTTCAACACATTTTTCAGTAGATCTTCTACCCAGCCCAACTCAACATAATGACCCATGAATTCTTTTTTTTGTAACAAAAATGTAAGAGATTTCTTTATAAAAAAGTACCTGAATTTTTTTTTCCCTCCTGAGGTGGGTCTCTGAGGAAGCCAAGAATTGGCAGACAATTACTTCCTTCCTCCTCCATGCACAAGGCAGAATGCAGTCTTATTAAAATCCCCAGAATGAATTCAGTTAAGCTTTCCCCACTGCGGGATGTTTTTCTGACAAGTTCTGTCTCGAAAAAAGTATGTTGTACAACTAATTAAGAAATTATTTTGACAGGATGAATGTTTGAAGCTCTGTGTTGTACACAACCTAATGTAATCTAATTTTCTTCCCAGTGAAACAAAATGTGTGGATAAAAAATGGCCAGATAATATCAATAATAAGACTGCCTCAATTTCAGCTGAGAAGAATTCAAGGAGAAGCCAGCCAATTTGTCTAGAGAAATATGCTCTTGGCTAAAATGGTATAAAAGGTCTTACCCCTGGGCAAAGCATTCATTTAAAAAGTTTAGAAAATTTTTTTTCTCACTGATTATAAGTTTTTTTTAAGAGTTACTGTTGATGTGTAATGTGAGATAGGAGGTAAATTGTCCACTTGCTAAAAGCACAGGGTGTGGGGAGCATTTGTTGACTATTTACAATTAAGCTAAAGTCTGGGCTTGTTGCAAGCAAGATTATAGGTAAGTTGAGAACAGTGTAGCTCCTTAAGACTATACAAATGTAAGTTTGTGTGTGTGCTTGTGTGCGTGTGTGCATATGTATGTGTGTGCACGCATGCAAATGTGCATGTCTGTGTATACCGACACTCAAAATAGCCTAATACTTTTATTTTTTTCTCCTCATTTTGTTTTAAATTAATAGTGGTTCTAGCATCTAGGTGAGGAAACTTGTAGAAAAGGTAACTAATGTACCAAATAAGTATTATTTCTGACTGTTAAAATATTATACTAACTTCCATTATACAATGAGAAATGTGTTGTTCGGAAGTATGGGAAGGTAGAGGTGGTCATCCTAAAACCATACTTGAGAACAATAAGCTTATTTTGGAAAAGTCTCCATAAAGAAAAATAATATTTTAGGTCAGAAGCTAATATGCTCTCAAAATCGTCAATATGAGATAGATGGGGTATTTTCATGTTTCAGATAGAAATAGTAAGCCTATACAGGGAAGCTGTTGCTAGGACTTGGGCTGTTTTATAGGACATCAGTTTATAAATACTGCTGAATCGAATGGAGTGCTTTTTTAAAAAAACACCCATTCTCTGGCCCCAGGCCAAACCAACCGAATAAGAACTTTCCTTTCAAAAGTTCTTGCAAAGTTTTTCATGAGAGGCCTTTGTGATGAGGGTCTGAAGGACAGGAAGTGGTCTGCAAGGACCCCGCCTTTCTTGCAGTGGTTATAGGTTACAGCCAAGGCATAACCTATATGGAGAAGATGATGTATTGAGTGTGGGGCATACTGCATTTGAGGTGCTCATGGGAATCCCAGTGGAGGCAGCCAATAGTTTGTTTTGAAGCATTGATCTGGATGTCAAATGGAAAAGGCCTGATCTGGGAGACAAAAGTGTTGACTTGTCTATTGGCCCTCATCACTTACACAACAGATACAAGCAAAGCTCCCCAACATGAAGACACAGAATGAGGAGAGAGCTACAATTCTTCATTTATAAAATAGTTCAAAATTCCTATTATGTGTAAGACATTAAAACAGGTATTGTATGTTCAAAATAAATATAAGCCCCTTCCTTAAGTTAATACACTATTTAATGGGAAAGATAAGATCATAACTGTATATACTGGAGAATAATAATATTCTGATGTATGTGGCAGTGTCAGAGAAATACAGAAAACCCAGAGGGGTGGCCAGAAGAGTAAATATTCCCCAGAACCCTTAATATTCAAGAAAATCAAAACAATAAGGGCAAGAAATCCTCAGTGACCAGATGGCTATGGTTGAGAAGCCTTTCTGAAAAGCCTCTCCCCCTTGGCTTGGCCATTTCTTTCTCCTAATGTTCCCAGAGAATTTATAGAAGAAAAAAGTTTATTTTCAATTATGGTTCCAAAGAGAAAGAAAGAATGAAAGGAAGAACAAAAGAAAGGAAGAAAAAAGGAAAGAAAGAAAGAAAGAAAGAGAGATAGATAGATAAATAGATAGATAGATAGATAGATAGATAGATAGATAGATAGACAGACAGACAGACAGACAGACAGACAGATAGATAGATAGATAGATAGATAGATAGATAGATAGATATCATAATGGCAAGGCAGGCATGGTAGTAGGTGTCTGGAGAAGGAAGCTGAGAGATCATCACATCTTCAATTATACACAGAAAACAGATAATTAACTGGAAGCAGAGCAAGGCTATAAACTCTCATAGATTGCCCTCATGAGGTACTCATTCAGCAAGAAAGGTTTCATAACCTACCCAAATAGCACCACCCACCCACTTGAGACCAAGTGTTCAAATGCATGAGCCTTTGAGGGACAGTTCTTGTTCAAACTACTGCAGTTACAGTAAGTACACATGTACGCATGCGCATGCACACACAGAGTTTATCTGAAATTCACCTTTATCTGGCTCCTTTGGTTTTATGTTGCTATGATAAAACACTGACTACACTAACTTGTGAGAAAGCAAGTTATTGGGCTTACACAGCCTATGTCACAGTCCATCACTCAGAGAAGTCTGGGCAGGAACTCAAGGTGAGCACCTGAAGGCAGGAACTGAAGCAGAGGTGATGGAGGAACACTGTGGAATTGCTTTTCCCCCATGACTTGTTTGGTCTGTTTTCTTACACCATCCAGAACTAGGGGTAGCACTGCCCTCAGTGGGCTGAATTCTCTCACATCAATCATCAATCAAGAAAATAACTTACAGACTTGCCTACAGGCCAGCCTAGTAGAAACAAATTTTCTATTGTGGTTAACTCTACCCAGGTTACTTTAGCATGTGACAAATCACACAATCACACACACACACACACACACACACACACACACACACACACCCCAAAACTCCAACAAAACAAAACAAAAAAGAAACCTAACAGGCACAATTACCTGAGACTACTTTGTCCAGTGAATGATAATAAGCAAGTACATTATCAAGAGAAATCAAAGTATGTTAAAGGATGTTCTTAGAGAATATCCCATTGACAAACAGCAATCATGCTGGTTAGGTTTCCATCCATTCCCATGGGTGAGCCAGATATTTTGAGGTTCAGTGAGCTTTCCAAGGTTACTCTGATTGCAGCAAATTGAGACCTAACTCCAACTCTACTGACTGAAGTCCCTGGGCTTCTTTGCTCGACATGCAAACATATTGTGTTGTTACTTTTCATGTTTCTGCAAACAAATACTGATGAGCTGCAATTTAAGGGAAGGGGGATAATTCTGCCTCACAGAATGAAGAGGTCCCATTCCATCATAGCAGGGAAAATGATGGTGGGAAAGGATCCTTCCAACGGGAGCAGGAGGCCAGCCAATCACATCTATCCTGTTCCAGGAAGCAGAGAGTGAACAGGAAATGGGGCCAGGCTATGAAATCTCAAGGCCTGCCCCCGGTGACCCATTTCCTCCTCATAAAGTTTCTACAATCTCCCTTAGCAACACCCCCATCTGGGGACCAAGTGTCCACATGAGCCTGAGAGGGACAATTAACATTTAAGTTCCAACATCTATTATACAGAGGTTAACCTTCTTCATTGTCCAATCTTACTTGGTATGTGAGTATAGCCTCTGATATTTGAATAGGTTCAAATTTGGGATAAACGGCATTCAGACCATGCACAGCGGCAAACTTCATAGACAAGCTGCATTTGTAGAAGATGATTAAGAGACCCATTGACAACTTCCAAATATCTCATGAGCAGCTGTCACTAATGTGGCTCTAAAATATTCCTGATAATTACATGTTGATAATTAGATGTATTTTATTCTTATGACTTCCATAGTTGGAAAAGCATTGGCATAACAGTATTTCCAGCTTGTTCCTCAGTGCTTGTAAAGTTGTAAACAATTTCATGAATTAAAATGACTCAAAAAACCCCTAACCAGTTTATAACTGAAATTTTAATAGGGCATAGATATTTATGTAATCTATTACTATATATTACTATATATTTTTTCACTAATGTATTCCCTCTATGTTTTATGGGACATGAGTCTGATCTCTGAGAGTCTAAATTGAGGTTAGTAAATCTATCATAACAGGGGTACTAGATTGTTATTAGAGGAACATAAAGCTTTTTACATTTAAGTTTAATACTTAATGAATGTCTGCTTTTTTTAATGTTGCTAAAAATAAGGGTCCTGTTTAATAGGTAAAGAATCCCCTGCCCCCATTATTTCTAGATCCTTCTGTTTCCCACCATCAACCACTGCTGCCCCATTAGTTTCTTTTCTTGCTGCTTTTAGCTCATACTGCATAAAGGATGCCTCTATTTTCCTCTTAAATGCTCTGTTCTTTTTTAACTTAATTTTATTTTTGGGTTTTCCAGAGTGTTATGAAAAACTACCAACTTTGAAAAATTGACAGGTCCATTAGCAGGGAGTTTTATGCCTGAGAGTCCAAGCAGTTAAGCCTCCTGGATATTCAGGAAGCGGAGGGTGTCAGGGCCGTCACTTTCATTGCAGCCTGAAATGATGGCTGCAAGGAGCAGGGCTCACGTGATCACTCTGTATAAATCACCCGGCCTGTCTTTCATTTCTGGCCTTCCCTTAGAAGTGGGAAAGCTCAGAGCTCTTCTACTTCAAATAGGAGAAGAACAGAAAGCTTAGGAGTCTGGGTCCAGCCCAACATCCATCCAATCGAGCGTGTGTCTTGAGGTATCAAGGGACATACAAGAAGACAAGGATATTCCCTTTGGTTAGTTTCAAAGGCTTTGCGTGTCTTCCCAATAGATGAGTGCAAGTTTTTGTAGGCAGAGAAACTTGGTTATAAAATACAGCCTCGTGGTGACTGGATTTTCTCAGACTGCCTAACCTTCTTAACCTTTCAAAATCTCTAGTGTGATTGTAGAAATGATGAGTGTTAGTTGCCCTTTTAGTGTGTGTGTGCGCGTGCGTGTGCGTGTACGTGTGCGTGTGCGTGTGCGTGTGTGTGTGTGTGTGTGTGTGTGTGTGTGTGTGTGTGTATGTGTGCCCAGAGGACTGAAGAGGACACCAGATCCCCCCAGAGCTGAGACACAGGCATGTGCTTGTCAGCTTTGCAGCTCTGTGACAAACTATCTGAGGTAAACTACTTTCCTAGAGAAAAGATTGATTCTGACTGAGAGTGTCACAAGTTTCAGGCTATGGTCAGCGGGCATCGTTGCTTTTGGTGATGACAAGTCATTAATGACACCATGGCAGGATACATGTGGTAGAGCAAAACTGCTCACCTCATGGCAGCCAGGGAGCAGGGAGAGGAGTGGTCCCCATATCTCATTCAGTGTGTTTTGTTGTCCTTTCTACGGCCATGATAAAATGCCCTTATGAAAAGGAACTTAGGGGATAAAAGGACTCATTTTACTGAACAGTTTCAAAGTATAGTCCATCACTGTTGGAAAGACACAGGCAGAAGCTTGAGACTGCTGGGCAGGCTACATCTCCAGTCAAGAGCAGAGAGAGAAATAATGCATCCAGGCCTGCTTGCTAGCTTCTTCTCTCTTAATGGAGTTCAGTGTCCAGCCTAGAGATGATGGTGCCATGAACAGAAAGCCAGGTTTTCCTACATCAGTGAATAAACAAGACAACTCCCCCATAGACATGCCAACAAGCCAACCGGATTTAGACAACTCTTCCTCAAGAATTAAAACTCTCCTCCCAAATGATTCTGGGTTATGTCAAGTTGACAGTTAAAATTAACCAGCTTCCAGGAACTTAACTTCTTTCCACTGGGCCTCACCTCCTAAAAATCTTCATCCCTTCCCTAACATGCCACAGATTGGAAGTCAAGCCTTCAGCTCCTAGCCTTTGGAATGTCATTCAAGATTCAATCAATTATAACCCACCATATCTGGACCTTGGTATCATAACCCTTGATGTCAAGAAGGAACTCAAAGATACTCTTATCCCCACATTCCACAGCCAGATAACCCAGCACATTTCCCCAGACTCCTATCTCTTGAAGTCTCCTTGGTCCTTCCAATTAGGAAGAACAAGTGTGACTGTAATGAGGTATTATTCCCTTCCAAGCCCATACTAGGATACCAACCTCATAGATTAAACCCTTCTTCTCAGAAATCTTTAGTGGCTTAGAGATTCCAAAGGAATAAGTGAGGGTCTAGAGCCCACACGACTGAAAATCATTTCTCCAGTTTCTTTTCCCAGCTGTGAGTTCTCTTCCTGTGGATTGATGAGATGCCATCAAGTCCTGTGGGCATTTGGGGCTTGAATAACTGTTCACTCTAAGGGGTTATTCTATGTGTTGTGGCATGTTTGGCAGCATCCTCAGCCACTATATTTGGCTTACACTTGAGAGCATCAGCTTGCAGAAGGAAAGCTTTACTTGGCTCCTAGTTGTGGAGATTGCAGTTTTTTGCTCATTTGGTACACTTGTTTCTTGACCTGTGCTGAAACAGAACATCTTGATGGATGTGATCACTAACTTTGTCAGCTTAACACATCCTAGAATTGCCATGGAAGTGAGTCTCAGTTTCAGATTGTCTGTATTGGGTTGACCTACGGCCATGTCTGGGTGAGGGACTATCTCTAGTTAATTGAATTGGAAAACCAGCCCACTATGGGCAGCCCCACTCCCTACATAGAGGATTCTAAACTGTATGGAAGTGCAGTAACAGAGCTGAGCACTAACAAACAAGCAAGCCTGTATACATTCCTTCTTCTCTGCTCTTGGGTGTGTATATGCTGTGGCCAGCTGCTCACAGGCTCCCGCTGCTGTGATTTTCCAGCAGTGATGGAATTGTGCGTTAAAATGAGCCCTTCCTCTCCTAAGTAGCTTTATGTCAGGGTATTGTATCATAGAAACAGAAATGAAGCTATAATGGTGATAGCATGTGATAGAAGATGGCTGCTTGCCTTATGTTGGCCAAGATGCAGAGAGAGAGAGAGAGATGGGTCAGGGGAAGGGAAAGGGCCAGAGACAAAAATATACCCTTCAATGACACACCTCCAGTGATCTATTGCCTCCAATGAGGTCCTACTTCCTAGTTTCTACCACATCCCAATATCCTGTTGATTCATAAATTGACATACTGATCAAAGAATTGATGATGCCAGAGTCCTCATGAACTTCAGTCACCTCTCTAAACCCTGCCGCTTGGTGGACCAAGCCTTCAACATGAACTGTTGAGAGACATTGAAGGTCCAAATTATCTTGTGTCCCTTTTGTGAGGATTTGTTTACCCATACTCACTCCCACCTCTCCTCTGCTTTCCCACGCACACCTGGAGGAGAAGAGTGGAGTTTTCTACTTGGAAAATGTGGAGTGACTGCACATGCTCAGCTTTCCATCGCCTTTGCTCTTTGTGAGAGTTGACCTCAATTGACGACTTGGTGGGAAAGAGCCTCTAAGAATGCCTGTGAGGAATTTTCTCCATTAGGTTAATGGACGTGGGAAGACCTACCTCCCATTCTCTGGATGGGGATCCTGGACTTTCCAAGATAGAGAAAGCAAGCTGAGCTATGGCTTCCTTCATCTGCTTCTTGATTGCAGGGCACAGTGACCAGCTGCCTCAAGCTCCTGCTGCCCTGCCACAGTGGCTTCCCTCAACCTTTCTCCCTTGAGTGGTTTTTGCTGAGATATTTTATAACAACAACAGGTGTAGGGGTGGGGTTTGAGGAGTAGGACGATGACATTCTTTGTCTCAGACGTGCCTCCTCTCTTTGTGGAGAGCAAGTTAGGTCTTGGCTCCTTCATCCATAGTTCTTTCCTGAGAAGGATGTCCTCTGGGAAGTAGCTGTCTTGTTGTATCATGATGGGTGAAGGGGAAGCCTTTGTAGTCCAGGTAACTTGGGGGATGGACTCTACACTCAGCAATCTTCTCTTTCTGAGGTTCTATGAACAACAGAGGTCCATTCGACTTCCATTTAGACTCTTTGGAGCTTAGCTAGAAGAGGGTGGCTAGCGCACACTCCCTTGGATTTTTGGGAAAAACTTAAGTTGTGCTGGTCTGTGTAGCAAATTTGTTTCCTATCTGCTCAGCCCCAGTCTGGGAGTTCCTTCCAAGCAGGACATCTATTCCTTTCTAATTCTTTTTTTCCCTTCATAATCTTCCTTTGATTATTGTCTACAGCAAGAGCTAAATAAAGGTTTTATTGTATATATTCTTAAGTTTTTAACGTGTTCTAAGTTTCCAAGTTTATCAGCAGACTTCCTACCACGAACATCTTCTCTTTGGAGATTGGTTGCTTCAAAAATAACATTAATAAGAAAAACATATGAGATTGACCATTTCCATAGGGCACCCGTGCTAAAGTTTTTGTTAGAACTGACAAGCCAGGTGCAGAATATTCCATGTATAATTTAAACCCTTTCCCCGTGGGCTGCTCTGCTGGTTTTGTATATAACTTCAGTTATTATTGCCATTAAGAAAAGATATTTTAGGGACAAACTCATTTTTTGAATAGATTGTTATCTCAAATTAAAAAAGATTACGGGAACTGGCAATCAATGCAGCCATCTAATTGCTATTTCTCCAATTAAAAATTAATATACAGAAAGAGCTGCCTGGAACCAATTGGTCTTTAGATAATTTTGAAATAAGGGGGAAAAAATAACAGTTTAAAAGCAGTGGGCTTGGGTGCACGTGGGAAGGGCTTGCCGCCCCCAATGTCCTCTAAAGCTGGGGCTTCAGGGACCGGCACTGACCTCCTTCCTACCTGTTGCCATCACACACCAGGTGGCTGGAAATAAGGAACACTGCGATCCGTCTCATTGTTCCTCTGTTAAAGACATGTACAAAGTCACTGCATTTTGTGATGTACTTAAGAATAGATGGCAGGTGTCACTTTTATACTGTGCATGTCATTTTGTTGAGGCAGTGAGAAACGTGTGATGGTGCCTGTGCTAAAAATGTTCCTGTTCTTTGAGTGTGTCAGGGAGGCCGTTCCAGCTCCTCATCTACAGAGCTTCGTTTGCTAGGCAGTGCTCACAGCTTTCAGATAGATGGGAGCCAAGAAAATGAAATCAAAGGAAGGCTCATGTCTTAAAGACAGGACGGCCTTCTAGCCGGTTCAAAATAAGTCTCTTTAATCTGAAAGATTCATTTTTGATATTTTGAAAATACTAGGCTGAAAAGTTTTGGGTTTGGGTTTCAAAGGGAGTTGCTGATACTGACTGACCTTTTAATCATTGAGTTATTTTTTTAATAGTTTATTTTTAATTGTGAGTGTGTGTTGTGTGTGTTGTGTGTGTGTGTGTGTGTGTGTGTGTGTGCGCGCGCGCGCGTGCGCGCACATGAGTCAAAGTGCCTGTAGAGCCCGGGAGAGTGTGTTGAATCCCCTGGAGCAGAGGTTAGGTGGTTGTAAGCTGGTAGACTTTGAGTACTGGCAGCTAAGCAGTGTAAGCCACTGAACTATCCCACCAGTTTCTAGAAGAGTCATTAGCATCATAGACAGACAGCAGCAGGTGGGGGCTTTGGGAAGAGGACAGGCTCAATACCACAGGTAGAGATGGCATGGCAGGACTTTGATGAAAGTTCAGATCCATGAGGCCAGATGAGAGCCCTCCTTATAGGACTCAGAAGAAGGAAAAGGGTTCATGTCATACAGTTTTGTGCAGTCTGTAGGAGGGTCTGCAGGCTGGCTGCCTAGCATCCCAGCATGAGGAGTGTAGACAATGCCAGGGAAGGAGTGTCCATGTTCAACTCTGAGGTTGTGAAGGAGGGATTCATTTAGTTAAGGTGTGCCTATTATTCAGGTAAGGGTTATACAATCTTCAGTGCTCTCTGATGTCCCTGGAGTCTGGCAACCTCAGACCTGTCAGCTTCTTGGGGAAGACAGAATGGCAACTGTCACTCTCTGGAATTCAGGCATCCAGGGAGTCTGTTAGGGCATTAGAGATTCATAGATAGGCTCTTAATAGTAGCTGTGTTCCTTAAGAAGAAAAAAAAGTCTGGTGGACATGACCCGATTAGCTGGTAGCTGAATACCTAATCCAGGCACTCAGTTTCAAGTGGAGTGAATACATACAAACCTGCAGACATAGGAAATAAAATGGGCAGAGGAGTCCATGTGTCCAGAGGGGCTGATAAGATGCTAGAAAGGAGTGAGGTTTCAGGGTCTTCATTGATCCTACAGTGGCCCTGTGTGAGACCACACAGAATCCACCCTCAGGGTGCTAGGATGGTACTTGAAGCCCTCCCATCTGCAGATGGACAGGATAGGCTGGGAATGGGGCAGAAAGAGAGAGAGAAAGCATGGAGTGATACTAGGGCCAGTAGTCTAACTGGAAAAAGAAACAGACCAAAGTCTGGGTTACGAAGGCTTAGGGGGAGGTGGGATGCATCAGTTGTCAACCGTGCTTGCATGGAATGCTTCAGGCAAACATGGCTGTGTCCAGCAAAGTCCAGCCATGCATCCAGACGACTCTGGAAATTCGCAGAGAGTGAAGAGTCAGTAGGTCCACATGTGAGGAGGCAGAGTGTAGGCTCAGAAACAAAAATAGGCAAGAGACTCAGAAGTCAGGTCCCATACTGAGGTTTTCTTCATCCCCAGTGGCAGCCAACACCAACAAATAGCTCCCATTGATGTAGACATGGAAATCTCTGACCTGCAGTGAGGAGGGCCTAGAGCCCTCTCACAATTCTGTGGTTTCTACTGCTTCTGTTTTTGCTCTGTGTGCCTTGGCCCTTGATCCTGGGGATGCTTCCCGAGATGCTCCTCTCCATCCAACAGAGCCGCTGTCTTACTAAGGCACACTCAGAGACTGTTGAAGACCAATTAAATCATGATCTCAGAGGATGGAGTAGGGCTGAACATTTTTTTAAGTTACCCTTACTAACCAACCAAGCATGTTTTTTGTTTTCCCCAATACAAACTTCAAATTTCCTTTCTACTTTATCTTTGACTATATAATTCCTTTTTTGTAGAATGCACCCTATTTTTTGTGACTGCCTGAAGATTCTGTGTGTGTGTGTGTGTGTGTGGTGTGTGTGTGTGAGAGGAGAGAGAGAGAGAGAGAGAGAGAGAGAGAGAGAGAGAGAGAGAGAGAGAGAGAGAGAGATAAGCTGGGAATCAAACCTATGGCCATGGCCTTCCACATGCCTGGCAAGAAATCTACCACTGAACTCTCTTCCTAGTCCTTTTTTTTTTTTTTTTTTTTTTTTTGGTTTTTTTGAGACAGGGTTTCTCTGTGTAGCTTTGCGCCTTTCCTGGAGCTCACTTGGTAGCCCAGGCTGGCCTCGAACTCAGAGAGATCCGCCTGCCTCTGCCTCCCGAGTGCTGGGATTAAAGGCGTGCGCCACCAACGCCCGGCCTTCCTAGTCCTTTTATCACTTAAAAAATATTTGTCATCCCCCCACGTGTGTGTGTGTGTGTGTGTGTGTGTGTGTGTGTGTGTGTGTGTGTGTATGTCTGTGTGAGTACAGGTATGTGCATGTCATTTGTGTTTGTATAGATCAGAAGATAGCTTTCAGTTCTTCATCTACGGATCCTGGGAATCAAACTCAGGTCAACAGGCTTGTGCAGCACTTGCCCTTACCCCCTGAGCCATCTCAGCAGCCGCCTCCTATCACTTTTTAAGATCTAGTTCCTTTGCAACTGTGCTGGGTAGATTTATGACAACTTGAGACAAACTAGAGCCCTCTGGAACGAGGGAACCTCGATTGAGAAAACACCCCCATAAGGTCCGCCTGTGGGGCATTTTCTTAATTAGTGATTGATGTGGGAGGCACTGGGTATCCCAGCCCATTGTGGGTGCTGCCATCCCTGGGCTGGTGGTCCTGGGTTTTATAAGAAAGCAAGCCGGGTAGAGCAAGCCATGATGAGCAAGCCAGTAAGCAGCACCCCTCCAGGGCCTCTGCAGCAGTTCCTGCCTCCAGGTTCCTGCCCTATTTGAGTTCCTGTCCTGACTTCTTTCAGTGATGGCTACCATGTGGAAGTGTAAGTCAAATAAACCCTTTCCTTCCCAAATTGCTTTGGTCATGGTGCTTCATCACAGCAAGGGTAACCCTAAGATGGTCATTTTCTCCACACTTTTCCTAATTCCTGTTCTAATAATATGGAAGAAATTACTCCTCCCCCAAACCCCCAAAGCCTTTCCACTCTGGACCTAGATTTTTAGATGTGACTATGTGTATCTCTTTCTTCCTTGAATAGTTTTATCATCCTACAAGTATTTCCTAGAAGTCATTTTGGTATCCCTTAGTGTCAGCAAGCAATTCCAAAGTGGCAGACTCATGTCTTTGCAGTTACTCAATCCATTAATCATCCCAGTTTTCCTATGAATTGTGTACTAACACTAGAATCAACATCCTATGCAGATAAAGAAACTGAGTCATAGAGAATGAAACCTGTGAGGACAAGTAACATATAGTTGTGTGAAGATTGAACATTAATCTGGTACATTTTCTTTCTTTCTTTCTTTCTTTCTTTCTTTCTTTCTTTCTTTCTTTCTTTCTTTCTTTCTTTCTTTCTTTCTTTCTTTCTTCCTTCCTTCCTTCCTTCCTTCCTTCCTTCCTTCCTTCCTTCCTTCCTTTCTTTCTTCTCTCTCTCTCTCTCTCTCTCTCTCTCTCTCTCTCTCTCTCCCTCTGCCTCTCTGTCTTTCTCTCTCTCTCTCTCTCTCTCTCTCTCTCTCTTCTCTCTCTCTCTCTCTCTGTGTGTGTGTGTGTGTGTGTGTGTGTGTGTGTGGTGTATGTGCAACCATTGGTAGCTCTCTGATGTCCCTAGAGTCTAGCAACCTGAGATCTGTCAACTTCCCTGCATAGGTAAGAACAGCAACTGCCATTCTGCTGGACTCTAGACATCTGGAAAGTTTGTTAGGGCATTAGAGATTCATGGGTAAGGCTCTTGTATGTATTGTAGTCATAGATAGGCTCATGTATGCCTGTACACATGTGGAAGCCAGAACAAGACATCCGGTGTCTCCTACTGCTCTCCACCTTAGACCTTGACACAAAGTCTCACTGAACATTGAGCTCACTATTTTGCAGCTTGGGTGGTGGCCAGCATGCCCCAGTGATCCTTCTTTCTCTGCTCCTTTTCTGGTACTGGGCTTTTAGACACATGCAACTAGGCCAGGATGTTTTTGTGCATGATGGGGATCTGAACTTGAGTCCTTAGACTTGTGCATCAAGGACTTTGCAAAGCCACTGAGTCATCTTCCCAACCCCTGGCCCACTTTCTTAACAGCTGTGACATTAGTGAGTGGTTTCCTGGGACTTGAAGGGTGGCACAGAACACTAAGGGGGCATGTATTTATTAGCAGAAAGCTACCCATGGCAGACCAATGGTGTAAGCAGTGACTGCATAACAGTTTAATAGAAAAGGGTGCTGGGTTCCTCATATGGGATCACAGGAAACCCCCTGAGACTTTTTTATTACCCATCCCTTTATGTTCAGACCTGTATCTTCCATTCTCAGAGAGAAACCAGGCAGTATTCAGGACTAAGAACCAGTACCCTCCCACATGGTTTGCTGTGAAGTGAGGTAAGATAAACAGAACTTGAGTGTGAGTAGAGGCAGAGGTACCATGTGTGTTTGGGGCTTGTGACTGCTTTTTCCGGCTGGCTTAATATAATTTTAAAAAATGAAATTACATTTCTTATTTTGTGTGCACGTATGTGGGCACAGATAGGCTACAGCAGGCATGTGGAGGTCAGAGGACAACTCACAGTAGGCTGGGAGGCAAGGGCTTTTGCATGTTGAACCATCTCTGCACTCATAATTAAAGCTGAGTTTGGGTACCACTGTGCCCCTGGGCCTGTGCATTTCCCATGTTTAAGCATCCCATATGGAAAACTTCACTGCTGTTGTCCTTTACAAAAGTTCACTGTGTAAACTCGTACATGGTACTGTGTTAAGGGAATTTTCAAGCATGCATATATTATACCCTGGGCATATTCTCCCCCGTTCCTCCTTCTCCCCCCTCTCTCTTCCTTTCTATCAGTCTCCTCTGTTCCTTACACATTTCTCTGATTTTGTGAATCTATTTGAAACCGAGGAATCACACATGAGAAGAAGTAGACAACAATGTTCTTCTTGTCATATGACTACCTCCAGTTGCATCCAATTCCCTTCAAATAGCATGACTTCATTCTTCCTTACGGCTGACAACCCCCCTCCAAGTCTATTAGAAGGTATCAGTGGTATTTCTTATGTGTCCATGAAAATAAAGTCTTCTTTGGGTCAAGGCTGCAGGGTACAAGGTGTCAGCGGGGTGAGGCGGTTGCCCTGCTCCAGCTTCCTTCTTCCCTCTTGTCTTCTGGCAGAGCCTGAGAACCAGTGATGGGTGACTGTTATCCAGGGAAAGCAGGACTGCTGAGACTTCTCAGCTCAGACTAGCCAAAGCGGGGCCTCCCCCTAGCCCAAACTGGAAATGCTAAAAATAGCCAACAGCAGGATTTCATGGGCAGCTGCTTCCCTTTAAGGGAAAGATCATTTAAATTTTATATTTAAAAAGAAACTGCCATTGTGGCCACTCATGCCATAAATAAAATCCAATCAGTAATTCCCACATCCATTAAACATACATGTCTTGGGGACCAGATATTCTTCAAGCCCAGGGCTGGGCCAGCCCTTCTAGGCAGGTAGACTCTTTATGGTTGACTGGAATAACTCTGAAAGTAGTCCTTAGACAGGAGGCTGGGGCTATAGATTAGCAGGAGAGTGCTTGCCTAGCACATATGAGGCTGTATCTTTGACCCCCCTAGCAATACAAATTAATTAAATAGTCACTTGATAGGCTGATGAAGTGGACACTTAGGATAAAATAAGTTCCTCATTTAAATGAGTTTAGACAAAAATATTTCAGATGAATAATCACTAAAATTACACAATTGTTTTTCTGCTGCTCTTTTTTTTTTTTTTTTTTAAATTGAGTCGGTTCTCATGTAGTCCAGGTAGGGTCAAATGTTGACTAGATCTCATTGTGTAGTCTAGGCTGACCTTGAACTTCTTGTCATCCTGCCTCCACATCCAGAGTGCTGGGATTATAGGTCTGAGCCACTGTGCTCACTTAGTTATGTGGTGCTGAGACCAGGGCTTCATGCATGCTAGGCAAGCACTCTGTTAACTAATCTGCATCCTCCTGCCTCTTCAGTTTTCTCCATGTGGTGACAGAACAGTTCCATTTGGGCTTTGTCTTTTCTATCCAGCTTGTTCAATGTCTTCTCCTCTGGGTTAAACTGAGGTACCTTCCCTCTGCAGAGTTTACTGCACAGGGGCCTAAGCAGGGACACATCTGTGTTCAACATGACGGAATGTCTACATTCCTCTTTGCTTGGTCTTTTGCGCCAATACCAACACCCAGAAACTACATCTGTTAGCCCTGTGGCAAGCCTGGGAGATGCTGATACTTCTGGGCATGGATAGGTAAGTGGAGTAGAGTCAGTTGGCCAGTGTTTCCCAGCAGTACCCAAGAAAAGTGTCTCATTGGCCACCTGTCCTAGGCTGCCTGCTCCATCCCTTTGCTTCTCGTCAAGGGAAGAGCCAGGTGCGGAGGTGCTCCTCTTCACTTTGAAGCCTGCCTGCTGGTCCCAGGTTTCTGGGGGGGGGTACTTAACCCTTCTAAGCCCATGTTCTCATCTCTGGAATAGTAGAAATATGGAGTAAAATGGCATTTAAGTTCACATTGGAGCTGGGGAGAATCTAGAGTGTTCCCTGAATAGAGAGTGGTGTTCAGGACTTGTTACTGTCACACAGCCTCTATGAGCTGGAGCAAAGTAGGTACTTCTTACCTGGATGAGGCAGGTAAGAAAGAGGATAGATGCTGTCACTGTCACTGAATTCTTTTTCTTTAACTTTGTTGAGGCCAATTCCTGAAGTATTAAGTGGCTTCGTCCTTCCCCATCTTTCTGATTTTTCTTAATATCCTGACATTAACCCTTGTCCATATCCTGCCTGATCTTGATGGTGTCTTCTCTACTCTTTCATGCCGAATGTACCATGTGTAATCCAGGTGGAAAGTTGTGTCCTGACCCTTCCTGGCTGTTGGTTCACTCCAAAGAGCTACTTGTTAGGTTGTCTCCAAACCTGAGGTCCACACCATGTCACGAGGATCAGCTTAGGGTTCTTCTTTACTTTCAGTCCTGTTACCTTAAAAAGCCAGCCCCACCCCCTGCAGTTGGTTCAGCTGTGATTTCTGTTGCTGTGACAAACACTGCTAACAGAAGCAACTTGGAGAGGAAAGGGTCTATTTCAGCTTACAGTTGTAGTTCACCGTGAAGAGGAATCCGAGCAGAAACTCAAGGCAGGAACCTGGAGGTAGGACTGGAACTCAAGTAATGGAGGAACACTGCTTGCTGGCTTGGTCTCCATGGCTTGTTCAGCCTGCTTACTTACACAACTCAGGACCACCTGTCTAGCGATAGCACAACCCACAGTGGCTGGGCCCACCTACATCAATCATTATTCAAGAAAATGCTTCACAGACATGCCCACAGGTCTGTTTGATGAAGCTCAGTTCTTCACTTGACATTCTCTCTTCCTGGGTGACTCTGGTTTGTGCTAAGTTGACAAAAACTAGCCAAAAAACTAGTAGATGCTACCTCCCACATCTTCCAGACTGGCTCCTGGCACACAAAAGCTGAGCGCTAAGAAAATGGCTTGTTCTTGTTGCTGATGTGGAAATTATTGGAATCTTGTGGCACATCCTATTCTACAAGGGGGGTTCCAGAAGAGATTAGAAGGGCATTGGGAACTTTCAAAGAGCAACCTGTAGCTGATCTCTGATTTTTATTTGATCCTTGAAGTCCACATATAGTGGGGAACATTGGTGGCTGGATTTCCTTCTCTCCAACTGCATTCCATTTCAATAATCTTACCCAGCCACCTTAAATTGATTCAGAAGATGTTGGCTCTAGAAAGGGAAAGCTTGGATTTCTTTGGACGTCAAGTTGAGTTATGAACTTAACTTAGTCTTTTTACATGTCAAGATTAGTTAGTCAATTGGGGAATTCTGTGTTGGACCAAGGACCACCCAATCAGCTTCACCCCACTGCTATAAAAGAGAAATGCACATATGCAAGAAGATAAAGTTCTGGAAAAGACGAAACCATGACACGTAGTAAGTTTCCAATTTCTCCAGCCGCCAGCTTGGAGATAAGTTGTGCTGTAGGGAGCCAAATGCTATCTCATCCAGAAGAGCAAGATAACTTAGAAGACAAATTACATATTCTAGTTTGATTTCTGTTGCTATGATAAAACACTGAGCAAAAGCAATTTAGTGGAGGAAAGTATTTATTTCAGCTTACAGGCGATGGTCCATCATTAAGGGTAGGTCAGAGCAGGAACCCAAGGCAGGAACTTGAAGCAGAAACCATGCGAGAACATTGCTTACTGGGTGTCTCAGGCTCATACTTAACCTAGATTTTTCACACAGTCCAGAACTACCTATACAGGGACTGTGGTCTAGACCCTCCCACATCCATTAACAGTCAGGACAGACTGTCACAGACATTCCCACAGGACAGTGTGATATAGCCTCCTCAATGGAGGCTTCTATGCTCAGGTAACTCTTGGCTATATCAACTTGACAGTCAGGGCTAACCAGGACATGATTCTTCCTTTCTCTTCCACTATTGATTGCAGACTTGCCCTCAAACTTGATTGATCATAAATCTTCCACGTGTGCAAATACATGGCAAACATGTTCATAGTCTAAATGGATTCCTGCTAGGATATCCTAAACCGTAGAAATATGCTCCTCCTGGTTCCAGAGGCTGAAAATCCCAGATCAAATTTCCAGCAGATGTGGTATATGGTGAGGGTGGGTTTATCATCAGTGGTACATGCAAACTTCCTTGGGCACATTTATAAGGAAATGGAGACCTTCATAAGGGCCCTGCTCTCATGACCTTTTAATACCCCCATCTGGGATTAAACTTGAATATACAAATCTGGGGAGACACAAGCAGGCAGACCATGGTGCCTGCATTCTGTAAGATTCTCTGCAACTGACACAATCAGCCACAAAGCCTCCTGTGAGGAAGCTGGCGCTTCTGCTGCTTCTTCTACCGCCTTCTGCTACTGGGATACCTTTTCAACAGATCATTTCCCTCTGCTGTGGTATCAGTTGAGACTCGGCACTGGCTTTGTTGACAGAGTCGCCTTTCTGAAGTAGTAGTGTGGTTATCTCTACCTCAGAGCCCCCCTTACCTACCTGTGATAGCTGACTTCCCTGGCACAGCATACATTGTTCTTTGAATATGGCCTCTGTCTGCACCCCCCCCATGCTTCTGCCCCCTTGCACCTGATGGGCCCCCGATAACTAAGCTCCATGGTCTCTGCAATGCATCATGCTGCCACCACAGCCCACCCACCTGCTCTCTTCTCTGCCTGGGATGCCCTTCTGTTCTTTCCTTGGAAACAATGGTCATCCTTCAAATGGTGGGCTTGGCAACAACATCAAGAGGATGACAGTTGATCCTCACAATAGTCTACTCCCTGTGTCACTTCCCATGATGCTCTGTGGTTTGTTTACCTTTCTTCCCAGAATGTGAGCTCCTTAGAGCAGCACTGCCTCTTTGCCGTTCTCATCAAAGTGCTCTGGTATCATGAGCCATAGCTGCTGTTCAGCTAAGCCAAATTCTTATGGAAGGAGTTGAGTACCACATTATAATTTATACATACATACATACATACATACATACATACATATAAACACATGTATAGTATATATATAATACACATAAAATAACACATGACATATACAATAATGCACATGTAATATCCATGTATAGCATATATACACACATACTATATACAATAATGCATTATATATACAATGTAGTGCACATATATACAATATAACATATACCATGTGTAATACATATAGTAATATACATATATAAAACAATGTGTGTATGATATGCATGTATTATATGTAGTATGCATATACTACATATAATACACATATATGCATGTTGTATATATATATAGTGTGGTAGATGTATTTGTGTGAGAGTGTGCACTTGTGAACTCAAGTGTGTGAACACCTGTGCATGGAGGTCAGAGGTCAACATTGGGTATCTTCCTGGATCACTCTCCACTTTGCTTTTTTGAGATGGGGTATCTCACTGAACTTGGAGCTCACTGATTTGGTTGGACTGGCTGGCCATCGAGCTCCAGGGATCCCCCTATCTCCACCCCCTCCCCCAGTGCTAGGATTATAGGTATGCTCAGCCACATCTGGCTTTTACTGGAGGGCTGGATATATAAACTCAGATCTTCACTCCCATATGGCAGGTGCTTTACAGGCTGAGGCATCTCCACCCCCCAACACATAGCTGTATTATAGGGCTCCTTAGTGATAAAGAGGTAATTCACGTATTTTATTCAATGTTGTCAAAACAGTCATATGTTAAAAAATATCCAGTCATTATTCTGCCTGGAGAGGAGGAAGAAAGTCAACGGGAAACCAAAACCATGGAGAAAAGCATTTCACATCAGGTACAAATTAAAACACCCAGGTAAACAGTAAGACAGGCACAGTGGGGTTTTAGTGTGCGTCCTCTGGATGGATTTGCCGCTAATACTTTTAATTGATACTTTCCTGGGAGCTGGGAGCATGCCACTGTGCAGCTGATTTGTTTCCATTTATTTTTACTTTTCAGCTGGTTTATTTATTTATTTTTTTTATCTTTGCAGAGATTCTCTTCTCGGTTCCATTTTCATTCCATCGGTTCACAGTGTGCCACCAAAGTAAAGCAGCTGGGGGCCCATTGGGATTTCATAGCCATTTGATTCAAAATTTATCCCAGGGAAACCCCTTTAAACCAAGGCACTCCAAACCTCCTGGATAACCAAATGAGATGGAGGAAGGGTTTCCCTATGGGAAAACAGAGTTCAGTTTGTGAAGTGATTCCCTCGGCCCTCAGGAAGGGGAAGGAATGCTCCTGAGGCCCCTCCTAGCAGCACTGAAGTCTGTGTTAGAGGTGACCTCCCTGGGAGTCCTGTAGAGAGCTGGCTCCGCGCAGGGGCCTTTGAAAGCTCTTGGTTCTCAGAGCTGCAAGTGCTGCTGTCAGAGGGCCCTGTCCTCAGGGAATTCCATTTCCTGGAAATGCTTTGTCTTTAGGTGAACACCACAGAAGCTGCTTCAACGAAGGAGCCATAGCTGTGGATGAACACTCCTCTGTCTGTGTGTCTCTCTCTTTGGCGCGCGCGTGCCCTCCTGTCCTTGTGTGTGTGTGTGTGTGTGTGTGTGTGTGTGTGTGTGTGTGCAGGCACACCTCCCCACACAAACACCATAAAGGCCAGAAGAGGATGCTGGATGCCTGTAACTGGAACCACCTGATTGTGTGGGGGTGGGGGGGGAACCAATATTGGATTCTCTGCAAGAGCAGCAAGCACTCTGAGACGTCTTTCCAGCCCCACCCCTTTTGGTTGAGAAAGGGTCTCACATACTGTGGGCTGGCCTCGAGCTCACTGTGCAGCTGAGAGTGACCTTGAACATTGGACCCTCATGCTTCTATCTCCTAAGGGCTGGCATGCCAGGTGTGCACTACCACACCCAGTTTATGCAGTGTTGGGGATGAAACCAGGTAGGGAAGGCATCGGCTGAGCTACATTCTCAGTCTTCAAGTTTTTAATAAAGGTAATTTTATATAGGAGGTTGAAAATATTTTTAATACCATATGTTTTGATCATATTAACACGCTAGTCCCTCTCTTGTAACATCTCCCAGAAACTCCTGCTCACGTTCCTCTCCTTCATGTGCCCTCTTTGTAAACCAGTGAGTCAAGTTGGTGCTGTCAGTCCATAGGTACAGGACCAGGCACTGGGGCACGGCAATCTACCAGGGGCTGCGTCCCTGAAGAAATCTGACTCTGTTTACAATAGCTTCTTAGCTGGGGGTGGGGCTTTGTGAGACCCTCCCCCATCCATTGTGGAATTTTGACTAGTTTGCCCTTACGCAGTTCTTGAACACAGGCAGCCACGGTGGCAATGAACTCGAGTGTGCAAGTGGCCTGAATGGATAATTTCTTCATTGTGTGTATGTCAATGAAGTGGCCCTTGTATAATAATAATAATAATAGGCATAACATAAAACGCAGCTCGCCTCGAGACCCCTCTTCTGTTCAGTTGGCCATACCTAACTAGTTCACTCTAGGAATCTGTTTGAAAAGCTGTTTTGTGTTTTCCACTGCATTGGATTCAAGGCTTCATGTCCAAAGAGTCCGTCGTTGGCCTGGGGATATAGCTACAAGTCCCAGCATGGCTTTTAGGAATCAATGCCCATCTTCACTAAAGCTTTAAGGCATGGTCACCGAGTCACGGTTACATGACTGTAACTCACATGTGGATGAACAGTTCTGTGAATTGGCATCATAAGCAGTCATGCAACTATGAGAGCCACCGTGAAGATTTCCAACACCCCAAAGTTCTTCCTTACTTCTTTGTAGTCAGGCCCTTGTCCCAGACTCAGTCCCTGGCCATCAGTGATCCATCCCTTCTTCCAACAGTTTTGATAAGTCTAGAATGTAATAAAATGAAATCATGAAGTAGTTAGACCTCTTAGTCTATCTTCCTTGACTTAGCAACATGCAACATCCACTTGTGTTATTCCATATTATCAGCAGCTTATTCTTTTTCATTGCTGTATAATATTTTATCACGTGGACCATCTACAGTTGGATTGCCTATTCACCAGTTGGACAATTGGTTTTCTTCTAGTTTTTGATGATTTTTCAATAACATCACAGATACTTGCAGACAGAGTTTTCGTGCCCTCAGTTTTCTTTTGGGCAGATAGCTAGGAGCAGAATCGCTGATCACGTGTTACATCTGAGTTAAACTATATCTAACCTGCCAACTGGTTTTCAAATGCCACCAGCAATGGATGATTCTCCTGTGGCTTCATTTTCACCAGCATTGGGTATTGTTTGTGTGGCTGTGCACATGCCATGATGTTCCTGCAGGAGTCAGTTCTCTCCTCCACTATGTGAGTCCTGTCAGTGGACATCAGATTGCCAGTCTTGGTAGCCAGCACCTTTTCCCATTGAGCTATCATGCCTGTCTAAGTCTTTTCCAGCCTGAGAAATTAGACTACAACAGAATGCTATCCTAATACAGTTTATACACACATCACTAGTTGCTAGTTCTGCTTAACATCATTTTGAGATAAGATTGCACTATGTATCCCAGGCTGGTGCGAACTCTCCATCCTTCTGCCACAGCTACCTGAGTGCCGAGATGATAGGTGAGTACTGTTACCTTCACTTGCTGAGGACCCTTCCTTTATTTGCCACCCAGAATTATTCTATGGCAAAACATCTGTTAAAACCTTTTGTTTATTTTTTAAATGTGCTCATTTGTTTTCTAATTATTGATTTGTGAATCTTCTTTACATATTGTGAATAGAAGCTATTCATCAGAGTTGTATATGGCAAGAGTTTTCTCCTAGTCTTTAAGTCACTTTTTCATGATCCTAAAAGTAGCTTTACAATATCAGGCATTTAAAAAATGTTGATAAAATTCAATTTATCAGTCTTTCACTTATGGTTGGCAGCTGATTGATAAATTTTTCCTGCACAAATGTGTGTGCACCAAGCATGTGCAATGCCCGCAGAGGCCAGAAGAGGGCATTGGATTCCCTGCAACTAGAGTTACAGATGGTCTTGAGCTACCTCATGGGTGCTGGGAACTAACTTAAACCTGGCTTCTCTGCAAGAGCAGCCTGTGCTCTTAACCACTGAGCCATCTCTCCAGCCCCTCCCTTCCAAGTTTGTAAGCTACAATCAAAACTGCATCTTCTACCACTTATCCGAGAACCCTGTTACCTAATTCCATACCCCTCCAAGGGCCTCCCACCCAGGTAGCTCTCATTCATGCAGTGGGCATTTTCCAAGTGCCATATTTCATATGCACTTTTTTCCCCAGACTGTCTAAACCATCCTCACTGCCTCTTGCCCTTTCTTCAGGCTCCTTTCTCATCTCTCCATCTTAGTGTGAACCCCCTTATCTATGTCACTTGTTTGGCTAGGCTGTCCACAGCGACACCATCCTTCCCCTTGTGCCCTCTACAGATGAGTTTCCCATAGTTTGAGATGGTTTCCCAGGCTTCATCTTGTCAATCACTGTGTTCTCATCAGGACCCCATGAAGTCTTCTCTGCTCTGTTGGCTAAATCCTCCTGGGGCCTTGATGATCTGTCTTTCTAAGTTCTCACTCTCTCTTGGGAAATGATGGACTGGGCCCCAGCAAGCTGGCTGGATCTCACAGCCTGAAATGATCGGACTGTCACCATGTACCTCGTTCCCTTGTTCAAAACTGTGGTTTTCACAGCCTCCTAGTTATGGTCCCACCCTTTACCCAGCTCCTCTATGCTCCTTGTCACAGAGGCTGTCCTAGACTAAAGCACATGCTGTACATCTTCCTGCCACCCACTGGAAGGATATAAACATCATTTTTCTGTTTTTGGAATTCCTCTTTAGGTTCCCATTTCTCTGGGCCTCCCCCATTGTCCATCCTATGGTTCTCTCTTACTCTTACTATAAGCAGTGGAGTTCCTCTCTGGTTTAAAGGGAGCCTGTCTTACTGTACACATTGTCTCTGGTGTGTGTCCTGTCCATTTTGAATGATTTGCCATCTTAGGGCTCTATCATGTCTTACATCACAACATCCTCTCTCTCACTAAAGCTCATTCCAAAGGGTAGTTCTGTGTCAGTCTCTTTCCTGAACACCTCCTTCCCTGCAATCTGGCACTTCCCTTCTTCCCTCCCCTGTTCTCTAGAGGCCCAGGATATCTTGCTCATGCTTCTGAGAACACTCTGCTTTCCATGGTGGTCAGATATCCACAGACATGCTCTCTCTTTCCAGACTCTTCCAGGAGAGAAACGTTGGTTTATCTTTATGCACCAAGTTCCAAGCATTGTAAGAGCATGATCTCTTTTAGTGACTGGGAACCATGACCAGTGCCTTTCCTCCTGGAAATTATTTCATTAGCTTCCTCCTACCAGTGCAAAACCCCACCTAGACTTCAAGTAGTGTGGGGTCTGTATCCTCCAATAGCTTCCCGTATCCAGTCCTGGCTTTGCTCAGCCTGCCTCTCAGCTCCTAAGTCTCCCAGTCTCTGGGTCACTGAGGCTGCCTCCCATCTTTCCCTATTCATTTATAGTAGTTTTCCCTCTGTAACCTGGTAGTCAGGTAGCAGGTAGTGAAGAATATGCTTTTAAATGTGCGTGGTATGTATATGTTCGTATGTGTATGTATATGTATGTGTTTATATGTATGTGTGGGTGTGTGTATGTGTGTATAAGTACACACAGAGACCAAAGTTTAACAATGGGTATCTTCCTCCGGTACTCTGCACATTATTCTTTTAAGGCTTTGTCTCCTATTGAATCTGAAACTCACCAATTAGGAAAGACTGATTGGCCAGCAAGCCTCAATGCCAGCAAGAGTGATGACCCCACAATCCCAGTGCCTTTATGTTCCCTGGGGTTCGGTTCTCTGCTACATCACAGTCTGATGTGTTTGGGCTTAGGAGGGGTTCTTGTTCCCCACAGTCATTGAGAAATTCATAGTCCTCTATCCTCAACTACCAATTTTCAGCATGGACAGTCACTGCCATGTGGGAACAGCAAACTCAGAGGACATTGCCGGGAATTGCATTGCCTGGCCTAAAGTGGAACTTGTCACTTCCTCTGATAATCTATAAGCCAGAACTCAGCAAATGTCCCCAGTCTAAAAGAGAGAGAACCTAAAAAATATATTCTTCTCATGACCACAAGAAAAATGACATGCTTATGCTATGTATTTAGCATCATATCTGCTACAAAAATTGGAGTTTCTTAACCGCTCTGTGTCTCTTATTCTTAAGAGAGGATTAGTCAAGATTGGGTTGAATTATATATAATCAAAAGTCCAAAGTTGTGTAGTTTTAAAAACTTTAATTGTTTCACTAAAAAGGGACATTACAGAATAGGTTGTCTAGCATTGGTACATTAGATGCACAAGTGTTCAGGGACCCTGTATCCTCCAAACCCTCTGATTAATCATACCTAGGATGCAGTCACTAACCTAACTAACGGTTTGAAATGGCAACTAGGGTTCAAGCTATCACATCCAGGTTCTCAAAAGCAAGATGAAGGAAGAAGGGGGAAAAAGAGTTTAATCATCCCCCCAAAAGAACATTCTAGAAGGATCATATGACCATTTTACTTACATTTCACTGGCCAGACCTTAGTTATAAAGCAACACGTACAGTGTCTGAAAAATATATTAAGCCAACAAGGCAAAAATATATCCAGCTAAACCCCAAATTTCTATTTTTCCAAATTAAAGGAAGAATGGGTGTTGTCATGGTTAGTTTCCATTATCAGCCTGATGCAGCCTAGAGTCATCTGGGAAGAGGGAACCCCGTTTGAAGAATTATCTCCATCAAATTGGCCTGTGGCTGTGTCTATGAGACACTGTCTTGACTGATGACTGATGTGGGAGGGTCCAGCCCACTGTGGGTGACACCATCCCTAGAATAAAGCTAGCTGATCATGTGTTAGTGACCAAGCCAGTAAGCGGCATTCCTCCATGCCTCTGCTTCAGCTCCTGCCTGAGTTCTTCTTCTGACTTCTCTCAGTGATGGAGTGTGACCTGTCAGTGCGAGCCAGATAAATGCCCCCCTGCCTCACGCTCCAAGTTGCTTTTGCTCAGAGTGTTTTGTCACAGCAACAGAAAGGAAACTAGAAGAGATATTGAGATAGGCAGCCAGCATTCTGTCTCTAGGGTAAGAATATTTACTTACTAAATAAATTTAAGGGTCAAATAATACATTAAAATTAGTGGCCAATAAGTGATAGTTGTTGTAATTATAAGCACAATTATATGCCTGCCAAGAATAGAGTTGATGCATATTTAAAACAAGTCAATGTGGAAATGTGTTGGTCTGAATTTAATTACTTCATTATGCTGTTATTTCCTTTTTATAATTAAATATTAATTCTTTTAGATATCAGAAGTTTTCTCTTCCTGAGAGGTCCTTATTAAGTGATATTTGTCTAGAACATTCCCCCCTTCTCACAGTATCTTGCTGAGCTCTAGGTCATTTACATGGATAGAAATGGGGTGTGGCCTTAGGGAAAAGAAGGATGATGGGGGAAAAACAGGAGTTTAGGACTTGGTATGATTGGCTAGCTTTCATTGTCAACTTAATACAACTTAAACTCACCTAGAAAGAGAGTCTTAGTGAGAGATGTCTACATTGGCTTGGGCTATGGGCATGTCTGTAGGGGATTGTCTTCCTTAAGTTAATTTATATGGGAAGACCCAGGCCACTATAGACAGCGCCATTCCATAGACAGGAGCCTGGAACTGTATTTGAGTAGAGCTCAAGCTGAGCACAAGCAAGCAAGCAAGAGAGCATGCATGTCTTCAGTTCTCTCTGCTTTTGCCTGTGGGTGTGATGCAAGCAGTACTTTCTGCCTTGGTGGGCCATGCCCTGGAATTGTAAGCTGAAAAACCCACGTGTCTCACCCATTGCTTTGTGTCATGTGGCTTTATCACAGCAACACTTGGGGAACCTGCCTCCAGTCCTAATTCTGCTGCTGGCCAGCCACAGTTCTCAGCGATGGCTTCCCATCTGAGAATCTGGCCCCCTTCCATGGCCTCTGAGTGTCTTGTACACAATGTTACCTTTCCCCACTTCTAGCTGATACTTTCTCAGACCTTCAGGATGAACCATTCCTTCTTCTGCACAGTGTTGACTAGTTGGCAACACTAATACCCCACTACATTAGATAATGCACCTCTCCATCTTGACTCCAGGTTATGGTGGTATTGTGTTCCCCAAAATATTGTGTACTCTAATAAATTTATCTGGGGTCAGAGAACAGACAGCCACTAGATACAAAGGCTAGAAAATGGTGGCACTCACACCTTTAATCCTAGCATTCCAGAGATAGAAATCCCTCTGGATCTCTGTGAGTTCAAGGCCACATTGGAAATAGCCAAGCATGGTGACACGCCTTTAATCCCAGAAAGCCAGTTTTTAATCCCAGGGAGTGGTGGTAGAAAGCAGAAAGATATATAAGGTGTGAGGACCAGAAACTAGAAGCTTTTGGCTGGTTAAGCTTCAGGCTTTCCAGCAGCAGTTCAGCTGAGAGCCATTGGGATGAGGACAGAAAAGCTTCTAGTCTGAGGAAACAGGACCAGCTGAGGAATTGGCAAGGTGAGATAGCTGTGGCTTGTTCTGTCTCTCTGATCTACCAGCATGGACCCCAATAACTGACCTCGGGTTTGATTTTATTAATAAGAACTTTTAAGATTCCTGCTACACCAGGTTAGGGAAATCTTTCATAAGACTAGAAGCCTTCATAAGCTGAGGACATGGTTCAGTGCTTACAGTGTTTATTGTGCCAACATGAGGACCTGAGTTCAAATCCCTGAAGTCCATGTAAAGTAAGGAGTAATAACCCCAGTACTGTGGGTCTGTAACCCCAGTACTTCTATGGCAAGATGGGAAATGGAGGCAGGAGAATCCCCAGAGGTTCAGGGGCCATATAATCTGGCTGATGCAATGGCAAACAACAAGGAAAAGAAAAATGGCAGGGAGGAAAAAGAGAGACCTTGTCTTAAGCAAGGTAGAAAGTAAAGACTGACACCCACACTCACACATGTTCATGTGTCTCATGCACACATAACAGGCTTCTATCCTAGCTACTTGGGTGGTAGAAGCATGAGGATCAGATGTTTAGAGCTTGCCTGGAATACAGAGTAAGTCCAAGTTCAGCCTATGTAACTTGGCGAAATACTGTCTCAAAATTAAAGTTAAAAATGAGCTTGGGTTATGGCTTATTAACAGATCATTTGCCTGCCATGTTCCAGGTACTAGTTTTTAGTTCCTAGATAGCACACACACACACACACACACACACACACACACACACACACACACACACTAATACGGGATACCAGCCTGGGAAGAGGACTCTTGGGTTACAATCCTAACACCAGTGCTTAATTACTTTATGAGAACCTGGTAGTATCTCCTGCCCTCCCTAGCCCTCCATTCTCTTAGCTCTAAGACAAAGGGCTGGCACAGCCTCTCAGAGAACATCCAGCTTTAGACTCCTACTATTTCAATGAAACAGGTCTTTGTCCTGGTGAACTTTCACATTATCATATCAACACTACAGTAAGAAGGCTCAGATAATTGTCACTGGCTCCATGTGACTCTTAGGAAGTGGTATGCAGTCTTTTTCCAAGGCCAGTATGTGTCCTCTGGGTCCTTTCTCTAAAAGCATCCTGAGTTTTGAATCAGTTTCTTGTCCTATTTTGCATAGTACATCTACACAAATGTCTAACATCCCATTTCTGGGTCTATGGAGGAGCTGAAAAAGGAAGACTTGAAGTAGATTCTCTTGGATTAGATACACTCTGTAGCAAGTTGTATAACTTTTGTGAATTATAAAATAGACATTGTGATATTCCCAAGGGGGACTTTGATGGTTATTGAAACCATGAATAAAATGCATAGCACAAACTCACTCCTTTAGAAATAGTAGTCAATATTATCTCTACTCCTGTTACTCCATAGCCTCCCTTTCCTTTCCAGAGCAGCACAAGGGAATTGAAGGTGATTCAGGCATTTGATCTCCAGAACAAAGTGAGCAAGCACCCAAGTTAAAGTGCATTGTATTAGCATACATTCATTGTATAGTGAGAGGTTTCATGGAAAATATTTCATTCAAGAAGTTCTTGTACTTTGACCATATTCACCTCACTGTATCCTCTCCTATCTCCTTTCCACTCATCTCATTCTGATCGCAAATGATGCCTCTGTACTTTTATGCCATATACATACGTGTGTGTATACACATAAATACATATATATGATTACATATATCCACATGTGAAAGGAAATACATGCTATTTGTCTGAGTCTAGCTTATTTTTGTTTAATATGACCTCCCGTTTCATCCATTTCCCTGTAAATGACAATATTTTGCTTTTCTTTATGGCTGAATAAAATATCATTGGGGTTGTTTGAAGGAAAATGGTCCCCATAGTCTCCAGTTGATGGAACTGTTGGGGAGGGATTAAGAAATGTGGCCTTATTGAGGGAGGTGTGTTCCTGAGGGTGGGCTTTGAGGTTTCAAAAGCTCATGTCATTCCCAGGGAGCATACCCTGCAAATCTCCTGGTTGTTCTCTCAACAGGTGAGCTCCCAGCTGCCATTGCAGCACTATGCCTGGTTGCTTGCTGCTATGCTTCTGTCTATGATAGTCATGGACTCTAGTCCTCTGGAGCCACGAGGCCCCAAATCAGTTGCTTTCTTTTGTACATTGCTGTCTTAGTGTTTCAATTGCTATGAAGAGACTTCAAGACCAAAGCCACTTTTATCAGGGAAAACATTTAACTGAGGGTGGCTTACAGTTTCAGAGGTCTAGTCCATTATCATCATGGTGGGTGTGGTGGTTTGAAAGAAAATGGCCCCCAAGGAGAGTGGCACTATTAGGAGGCGTGGCCTTGTTGGAGGAAGTGTGCCACCGTGGGGGCGGGCTTTGAGGTCTCTTTTGCTCAAGCTTCTTGCAGTGTGACAATCAATCTACTTCTTGTTGCCTGCAAGATGTAGGACTCTCGCTACCTCTCCAGTACTCCTGCATACTACCACGTGTCCCACCATGATGATAATGACTAAACTCCTTAATCTGTAAGTGAGCCACCCCAATTACATGTTTTTATTTATAAGAGTTCCTATGGTCATGGTGTCTCTTCACAGAGAAGAAAACCCTAACTAAGACAGAAGTTGGTACCAAGGACTTGGGTCTTGCTGTGATAGGCCTGACCATGTGCTTGTTTGGAGGAATTTGGACTTTGATTCTTTGGGTTATGAAAGGAGTGGAATGCTTTAAGCGCTGCTTAACAGGCCATACTTGTAGGAGCATGGAAGACAGTGGTGCTAAGAGTTATTTGAACTGTGGGGGTGGCGTGGGTGGAAGGTGCTCACACAAGAGGGTTCAGAGGAGAAGAATTTTAGTATGTTGCCTACAGATCATTTTTTGCTATATTTTGGTGAAGAAAGTAGCTGCCTTTTGCTCTTGTCTGAAGAGTCTGCCTGAGACTAAAGTGAAGAATTTTGGATTAATTCCATTGGCAGAGGAAATCTCAAAACAGCCTAGTATAGATTCTGTCGTGTGGTTTTTAGTGGTAATTCTAATGAAGAATTATAATGAAAAGGAGCAAGCTGAGAAGGGTAAATTACAAAATGTAAATTTTGAGGAGAAAAAGAGCACCAGAATCTGGAATAGAGCTAAATTCTATATTCAAGGCAATAAATGGATTAAGAAGGGGAATAAAGGGAGTGGTGGTCTCAGGGCAAGATCCCACCCAGCTAAGGTTCCAGCTTTGGGAAAAGAGCTAAAGAAAAGCTTAAAGCTGGGTGTGATGAGACACACCTTTAATCCCAGCACTTGGAAGGCAGAGGCTGGTGGATCTCTGAGTTTGAGATCAGCCTGGTCTACAGAGCAAGACAGCCAAGGTTAGGCAGTGAAGAAAATTATGGAAAACAGAAAGCTGGTGAAAATGTAATCTCTGAGTTTGAGGCCTGCCTGGTCTACAGAGCAAGTTTCAGGACAGCCAAGCTTAGGCAGTGAAAGACAGAAAGCTGCTAAAGATGAAATTAAACAAGAGGGCCATGTTCCAGCCCCAGAGTTTCGAGTTAAGGACAGAAGAAAGGAGTTAGAATAAAGCCTCTGAGGCCAGACATGTGTCAGGGGTATCCCTGAATGGAAGCCTAATAGAGAGGCCATTACATGAAACTGTGAAGTTGAAGCCTGGATTGCCTTGGAGAACCCAAGATGTTAGAGATGCCAGAGTCAAGTCATGGGATACCAGGCGAGGAGAGCTGTTAACAGGGAGTGGAAACAGCCCAAGAGAAAGAAGTATTTAGCAGTCACCAAAGCTGAACAGAATTGGATATCTGAAGAATGTTTTGACATCACACGTGAAGATACAGAGTTTGGAGTTTGCCCAGCTGGTTTTTGGTCTTGCTTTAATCCAGTATTTCCTCACTATGCTCCCTTCCCTGTGTTTTGGAATGGTGATGTATATCCTGTGCCATTATACATTGGAAGTATATGATCTGCTTTTTTATTTTGAATTTTATAGGGGGATTACAGTTAAGAGATTGCCATGCATCTCAGAAGAGACTTTGGACTTTGAAACAAGTTTGAGACTGTTATAGACTATGGGGACTTTTGAAGTTGGACTGAATGCATTTTTTTGCCTTATAATATGGCTATAAGCCTTTGGGATCCAGGGAGTGGTTTGAAAGAAAATGGCTCCCAAAGGGAGTGGCACTATTAAAAGGTGTGGGGAATATTATTTTAAGGTGTGTTACTTTTGTTTATGTTGCATTTGTTTAGCTCTATGAGGCTGTGTTACTGTGCCTGTCTAAAACACCTGACAGTCTAATAAAGAACTGAATGGCCAATAGCAAGGCAGGAGAAAAGATAGGCATGGCTGGCAGGCACAGAGAATATATAGAGGGAGAAATCTGGAAAAAAGGAAGTAGCCAGAGAAGGAGGAGGACCGTCAGGGGCCAGCCACCCAGCTACACAGCCAACAATGGAAGAAAGAAAGGCATATAGAAATAGATAAAGGTAAAAGCCCATAGTCAAAGGACAGGTTAATTTAAAGTTAAGAAAAGCTGGCAAGAAACAAGCCATAACCAAGACTGTGTCTCTGTGTGTATTTATTTGCGAGCTGGTTGGTGGCACCCCAAAGGAGCAAAAACAAAACAACAGTGGCCTTGTTAGAGAAAGTGTGTCACTGTGGGGGTGGGCTTTAAGGTCTCTTTTGCTTAAGTTTTCCACGGTGGGACAGTCTACTTCCTGTTGTCTGCAAAATGTAGGACTCTTAGCTACCTCTCCAATATTATGTGTGCCTGAATATCACCATGCTCCCCACCATGATGACAATAGATCTAACCTTTGAAACTGTAAGTGAGCCACCTCAAGTAAATGTTTTCATTTATAAGAGTTGCTGTGGTCATGGTGTCTCTTCACAGCAATAGAAACCCTAACTACTGCAGTGAGAAACATGGTGGCATGCAGGCAGACATGGTTCTACATCTTGACCTGCAGGCAACAGAAAGTGACTGTGACACTGGGCATAGCTTGAGCATAGGAGACTTCAAAGCCCACCCTCACAGTGATACAGTTCCTCCAACAAGACCACACCTGCTTCAACGAGGCCATACCTCCTAATAGTGCCACTCCCTTTGGGGAGCATTTCTTTCAAACCACCACAGTTACCTTGGTTGTAATGCTCTGTCATAGCAATAGAAAAGTAACCAAATTAGTTCTATACCACAATGATAGTCCATGTTCTCTCTTTTTTTCATTTTTCTTTATTAAGAAAAATGATGCTCACTCCACATACTATCCACTGATCCCCCCTCCTCCCTATTCCCATCCCCCAGCCCTCTTTCCCAAGCCACTCCGCATCCCCACATCCCCCAAATCGAGGTCTCCCATGTGGAGTCAGCAGAGCCCAGCACACTGAGCCTAGGTAGGTCCAAGCCCCTTCCCACTGCACCAAGCCTGTGCAAGGTGTCACACCACAGGCACCAGATTCTAGAAGCCTGCTCATAGACCAGGGACAGATCCTGATCCCCCTGCCTGGGTGCCTCCCAAACAGTACTAGCCAAACAACCATCTTCTGTATCCAGAGGGCCTATTTCAGTCCCATGGGAGCTCCACAGCCACCAGTCCATATGTTCATGGGCTTCTACTAGTGTGGCCGGTCATCTCTACACGTCCTCCCATCATGATCTCAACGTCCCTTACCTGCAGTATCTTTCCTCTCTCTCATCAATTGGATTCCCAGAGCTCATCCTGGTGCCTGGCTATGGATCTCTGTATCTGCCTCCATCAATCACTGGATAAAGGCTCTATGATGACAGCTAGGTTGTTTGCTAGGCTGGTCACCAGAGTAGACTCATCCAGGCACCCTCTGGACCACTGCGAACAGATTAAGGTGGGGTCAACCTTGTGGATTCCTGAAAGTCTCCCTAGTATCCTGCCTCTTCCTATTCCCATGATGTCCTCGTCTATCATGGTATCTTCCTCCCTGCCCTCCCACTCTGTCCCTGTTCCAGCTTGACCCTCCCATTTCCCTATGTTCTCATCTCCCATTCCTTGCCTTCTGCCACCCCCCCACACACACCCAGTCCACTCACGTAGATCTCATCCACTTCTCCTTCACAGGGTCATCCATGTGTCCCTCCTAGGGTCTTTCCCTGTTAACTAGCCTCTCTGTAGTTGTGGGTTTCAGTCTGGCCATCCCTTCCCTCACATTTAATATCCACTTATGAGTGAGTACATACTATGTTTGTCCTTCTGAGTCTGGGTTACCTCACTCAAGATGATATTTTCTAGTTCCATACATTTGCCTGCAAATTTCATGATATCATTGTTTTTTACTGCTAAGTAGCTATCCATTGTGTATATGTGCCATATTTTCTTTATCCATTCTTCAGATGAGGGGCATCTAGGTTGTTTCCAAGTTCTTGCTATTATGAATAATGCAGATACAAACATAGTCGAGCATGTGTCCTTGTGGTAATATTGAGCATTCCTTGGGTATATGCCCAAGAGTGGTATAACTGGGTCTTGAGGAAGACTTACTCCTAATTTTCTGAGAAACTGCCATACTGATTTCCAGAGTGGCTGTACAAGTTTGCATTCCCACCACAAGTGGAGGAGTGTTCCCCTTGCTCCACATCCTCTCAAACATAAGCTGTCTTCAGTGTTTTTTTAATCTTAGCCATTCTGACAGGTGTAAGATGGTCTCTCAGAGTTGTTTTGATTTGCATTTCCCTGATGACTAACGATGTTGAGTAATTCCTTAAATGCCTTTCAGCCATTTGAGATTCTTCTGTTGAGAATTCTCTGTTAAGCTGTGTAGCCCATTTTTTAATTGGATTGTTCAGTATTTGGATGTCCAGCTTTTTGAGTTCTTTAAATATTTTGGAGATTAGCCCTCTGTCAGATGTGGGGTTGGTGAAGATCTTTTCCCATTCTGTAGGTTATCGTTTGCACTTATTGGCCATGTCCTTTGCCCTACAAAAGCTTCTCAGTTTCAGGAGGTCCCATTTATTAATTGTCGCTTTCATTGTCTGTGCTACTGGTATTATATTTAGGAAGTGGTCTCCTGTGCCAATTCGTTCCAGACTACTTCCTACTTTCTCTTCTATCAGGTTCAGTGTAACTGGATTTATGTTGAGGTATTTGATCCACTTGGACTTAAGTTTTGTGCACAATGACAGATATGGATCTATTTGCAGTCTTCTGCATGTTGACATCCAGTTATGCCAGCACCATTTGTTGAAGATGCTTTCTTTTTTCCATGGTACAGTTTTGGCTTCTTTGTTGAAAATCATATGTTCATAGGTGTGTGGATTAATGTAAAGGTCTTCAATTCAATTCCATTGGTCCACATGTCAATTTTTATTACTATTGCTCTATAGTAGAGCTTGAGGTCAGGGATCATGATGCCTCCAGACGTTGCTTTATTATACAGGGTTATTTTAGCTATCCTAGGTTTTTTGTTTTTCCATATAAAGTTAACTATTGTTCTTTTCAAGTCTGTGAAGAATTGTGTGGAGATTTTGATGGGGGATTGCATTGAATCTGTATATTGCTTTTTGTAAGATTGCCATTTTTACTATGTTGATTCTACCTATCCATGAGCATGGGAGATCTTTCCATTTTCTAATATCTTCTTCAATTTCTTTCTTCAGAGACTTAAAGTTCTTATCATACAGGTCTTTCACTTGCTTAGTTAGAGTTACCCCAAGGTATTTTATACTATTTGTGGCTATAGTAAAGGGTGATGTTTTTCTGATTTCTTTCTCAGCCCTTTTTTCATTTGTATATAGAAGGGCTACTGATTTTTTTTTTAGTTAATCTTGTATCCTGCCACCTTACTGAAGGAGTTTATCAGCTGTAGGAGTTCCCTGGTAGAATTTTTGGGGTCACTTATGTATACTATCATATCGTGGGCAAATAATGAAAGATTGACTTCTTCCTTTCCAATTTGTATCCCCTTGATCTCCTTTTGTTGTCTTATTGCTCTAGCTAGAACTTCAAGTACTATATTGAATAAGTATGGGAAAGTGGACAGCCTTGTCTTGTTCCTGATTTTAGTGGAATCGTTTTGAGTTTCTCTCCATTTAATTTGATGTTGGCTGTTAGCTTGCTGTAAATTGTCTTTATTTTGTTTAGGTATGTTCCTTGTATTCCTCATCTCTCTAGAACTTTTATCATGAAGGGGTGTTGGATTTTGTCAAAGGCTTTTTCAGCATCCAATGAGATGATCATGTGGTTTTTTTCTTTCAGTTTGTTTATACAGTATTTTACATTGACAGATTTTCATATGTTGAACCATCCTTGCATCCCTGGGATGAAGCCTACTTGGTCATTGTAGATAATTTTTTTTGATGTGTTCCTGGTTTCGGTTAGCCAGTATTTTATTGAGTATTTTTGCATCGATGTTCATGAGGGAGATTGGTCTGTAATTCTCTTTCTTTGTTGCATCTTTGTGTGGTTTGGGTATTAGGGTAACTGTAGCCTCATAAAAAGAATTTGGTAATGTTCCTTCTGTTTCTATGGTGTGGAACAATTTGAAGAATATTGGTATTAACTTTTCTTTGAAAATCTGGTAGTATTTTGTGCTGAAACTATCTGGTCTGGGGCTTTTTTTGCTTGAGAGACTTTTAATGACTGTTTCTATTTCCTTAGGAGTTATTGGTCTATTTAAATAGTTTATCTGGTCTTGATTTAACTTTGGTATATGTTATTTATCCAGAAAATTGTCTATTTCTTTCAAATTTTCCAATTTTGTGGAGTACAGGTTTTTGAAGTACTGATGATTCTCTGGATTTCCTAATTGTCTGTTGTTATGTACCCCTTTTCATTTCTGATTTTGTTAATTTGGATGCTTTCTCTCTGCTTTTTGGTTAATTTGGATAAGGGCTTATCTATCTTGTTGATTTTCTCAAAGAACCAACTCTTTGTTTCATTGATTCTTTGTATGGTTCTCTTTGTTTCTATTTTATTGATTTCAGTCCTCAATTTGATTATTTCCTGGCATCTGTTTGTCCTGGGTGAGTTTGCTTCTTCTTGTTCTAGAGCTTTCAGTTGTGTTGTTAAGTCACTAGTGTGAAACTTCTCCAACTTCTTTATGTGGGCATTTAGAACTATGAATTTTCCTATTAGCAGTGCTTTCATGGTGTCACATAAGTTTGGTTATGTTGTGCATTCATTTTCATTGAATTCTAGGAAATCTTTAATTTCTTTCTTTATTTCTTCCTTGATGCATTGGTGACTCAATTAGGCATTATTCAGTTTCCATGAGATTGTAGGCTTTCTGTAATTTTTGTTGTTGTTGAAATCTAACTTTAAGCCATGATGGTTTGATAAGACATAGGAGGCTATTTCAATTTTTTTTTGTATCTGTTGAGATTTGCTTGTGACCAAGCATGTGGTCAATTTTGGAGCAAGTTCCATGGGGGTGCTGAAAAGAAGGTATATTCTTTTGTGTTAGGGTGGAATATTATATAGATACCTATTAAGTCTATTTGAGTCATATCTGTTAGTTCCCTTATTTCTATGTTAAGTTTTGGTCTGGTAGACCTGTCCATTGGTGAGAGTGGGGTGTTGAAATCTCCCACTACTAGTATATGGGGTTTGATGTGCGATTTAAGCTTTACTAATGTTTCTTTTATGAATGTTGGTGCCCTTGTATTTGGGGCATAAATATTCAGAATTGAGACTTCATCTTGTTGGATTTTCCCTGTGATAAATATGTAGTATCCTTCATGATCTCTTTGAATTGATTTTAGTTTGGAGTCTATTTTATTAGATATTAGGATAGCTATACCAGCTTGCTTCTTAAATCCATTTGATTGGAAAGTCTTTTCCCAGCCTTTTATTCTGAGGAGGTGTCTGTCTTTGAAGTTGAGGTGTATTTCTTGTATGCAGCAAATGGATGGATCTTGTTTTTGGATCTATTCTGTTAGCCTGTGTCTTGGATATTAATGACCAGTTATTGTTAATTCCTGTTATTTTTTGGTGGTAGTGTTGTATGTTTCCCTTCTTGGGTATTTGTTAGTATGGAACTATCTATTGCCTGTGTTTTCATGGGTGTATCTAACTTCCTTAGGTTAGATTTTCCATTCATGTGCTTTCTGTAGGGCTGGATTTGTGGAGAGATGTTGTTTAAATTTGGTTTTATTATAGAATATTTTGTTTACTCAGTCTATGTTGATTGAAAGTTTTACTGGGTATAATAGTCTGTGTTGGCATCCAAGGTTTCTTAGTATCTACATAATGTCTGTCCAGGACCTTCTGGCTTTTAGAGTCTTCATTGAGAAGTCAAGTGTTATTCTTATGGGTCTGCCTTTATATGTACTTGGCCTTTTTCCTTTGCAACTCTTAATATTTTTTTCTTTATTCTGTATGTTTAGTGGTTTGATTATTATGTGGCAAGGGGACTTTGTAGATGTAACCAACCATCTTACTAAATAAGAAACATAGAACCAATGTAAAAGAGAAAGCCAAGAGGTCAGAGCTCAGAGCTAAAATCTCACCCTTCCTCTTGCGGTGGTCCTAGCTTCCCGAAAGAGACCTATTTCCTGTCTGTCCGTCTTTTCATAGTCTTTTGTTCTGCCTTCTCATTGGTTATAAACCCAAACACGTGACTGCCTCGTCACTGTCTGTATGTACAGCCCCCCAGGTCTTAAAGGCATATGTCTCTAATGCTGGTTGTATCCCTGAACACACAGAGATCTATGGGATTAAAGGCGTGTGCCACCACCGCCACACTCTGTCTATGGCTCTAATAGCTCTGACCCCCAGGCAACTTTATTTATTAACATATAATCAAAATCACATTTCAGTACAATTAGAATACCACCACAGGACTTTTTTTGGATCCAGTCTATTTGGTGTTCTGTAACCTTCTTGTATTTATTATAGGCATTTCCTTCTTTAGGTTGGGAAAGTTTTCTTGTATGATTTTGTTGAATATATTTTCTGTGCCTTGAGTTGGTATTCTTTTCCTTCTTCTATCCCTATTATTCTTAGGTTTGGTCTTTTCATGGTATCCCAAATTTTCTGGACATTTTGAGTCATGACTTTGTTGGCTCTATTGTTTTCTTTAACTGATGAATCTACTTCTTCTACCATATCTTCAACACCAGAGATCCACTCTTCCATCTCTTGCATTCTGTTGGTTATACTTGCATCTGTAGTTCCTGTTCACTTATTTGGATTTTCCACTTCCAGCATTACCTCAGTTTGTGTCTTCTTTATTGACTCCATTTCAGTTTTGAAATCTTGAACTGTTTCCCTCACTTGTTTAATTGCTTTCTCTTGGCTTTCAAGGGATTTACTGATTTCTTCCCATATTTTTTTGTGTGACTTTTCCTCGATTTCTTTAAGGGAACTTTTCATTTGCTATTTTAAGATCTCTAATATCTTCTTAAAGTCATTTTTATGGTAGATATCTTCTGTTTCTTCTGTGTTGGGATGTTCAGGTCTTGCTGATGTAGGTTCTAATGGAGCCATATTGGTTTTTATGTTGTTGACTGTATTTGCACTGATGTCTACCTATCTTTTTCTCCACTTGGTGCAAGCAGTGTCTGTGTCTGAGGGAGCCTCTCTTGGTCTGATTGATACTCTTGATCCAGTGGGACCTTTTGGTCTAGTTGATGCTGATGGACTAGTGAACTCTATCTCAGGGAGTAGTTGCAGTCTTACCATGTAGTAGATGGTGGTAGTCTGACCTGTCTCTTAGTCCAGTCAGGTGCTGGCAGGCTCTCTCATTTTCTCTTTCCATTCAACAAATTCTTCAACCAATCTAGGTCCTGTGGCTGTAGAACACTCAGCCTCGTGTCCTTAGAGTTTTGCTTTTTTAAGTTGTTGTGCAGGTAGATGGGACATCATTAGCAACATGTTTGGTGTGGGGGTCATGGGTGTCTTTTAGGAGTGTTAGTAGGTACTCTAAATTGTTCTGTAACTGATTGTTATTTGGTGTAATCAGTCCATATGATCTCCTCTCATTGCAAAAACATTTATAAGCTGAGGAGTAAAATAAAGGATTTTTTTTTTATTAATTTAGACTTTTAGAGGTGTGTTATGTTTCAAAGCAGCTTCATGCCACTGTGAATTAGCTCAGTGGGTGCCAGTCTTGAGCTGTGAAATTTAAGCAACCTTGGAAAGGCCATCAGTAATAGATTTGATGACAGCATTGTGTTCATCCTAAAACGCCTTCCAAGAAGAAAGGAGAGGGCTGGCTGTCCCCACCAGCTTAATTGTTTACTATTGCAATTCCTTGGGTCATTTATAAAATTTATGATTCCCTTCTAGACAGCAGCGCCTTCCTGTTGATGAACACAACAGGTATAATTTGGGTTTTAAAACCCAAGTGAAGACAAAGCCAGACACTCCTAAGAGACTAAATATCAGAATTGTCTCTGTTAAACACTGAGTTAGCATCACTGTCCTAGGAGGAGACAGGGAAGTGGAGAATATCTGCAGACACAGATGCTCATCTTCCCAGAGCCCACCCTGCACTTAGTGCAGGAGCATGGTCTCTTCACCACCTGGTGAGTGCTGAACCAGAGGAGAGCAGCCTGGTGGTTGGGAGGTGGTCCATCCTTCTATGTACAAAAAAAGAGACATGTCTTTGCAAAATAGAAAGATCCTAAGTCTACAAATAGAGACCATGGTAGCCATGGACTCTAACCCTCTGGAACAATGAGGGCCCAAATTAACTGCTCTCTTTAAAAGTTGCCTTGGTCATCATGTTCTGGAATGGCAATAGAATAGTATTCTAGAACAACAGAACAAGTTATTCAGGAAAGCCACAGGCCATTTTCTGAGAGATCTATTTCCAATAGATGCAGCTTTGGTGGGGCTCTCATATTCATCCTAGGGGGAGGGGATATACTAAAGCTTGTATGCATACATACCTTAGGCATCTGGATATGTAGGTTTCAGAGGCTCCTTCTTAGTGGCCACTCACTTTTATATGTGAGCCAGTGCCGTCTGTTACATTATGCTCAGGAAGACACCAGGAAAGCCCCACTTTTCTTGGACAACTGCTAATACTCCCTCCTGCAGCCATTTTGGGTAAGATTTTCATTTATCAATGCTGATCAGTTGCCATTAAGTTGAAGGAGCCTGAAGAACAGAAAAGCCTACTTTTCCTAGCTCCTGGGAGACCACTAGCTCCTTAGGTCATGGCTGTATGCTGTCTGCTTTGGAATGTCCTAGTTCTTCTCACAGTGCCAGAAACATAGTAGGCATTCAGTGTTTGCCAAAAGAAGGTCATTTCCAGCAGCAAGGCATAGGGGAACCCCATCTGACTTCATCACCAAAAATGGACTTGGGGTTCGGCTCATCATTGTCACAATTTAACTCCATAGATAAAGAATATACCTAGGTGAGACCTTTGAGGAGATCAAGATCCTAAGAGTACCTGCTCTTCAATTTGTCTAGCAATTAGTTTCTTCAGCTTCTTATGGAACCAACGTGCATGTGGACCACTTTCTGGAATGTCAGATATGATTCACAGAAATCTGTCAACTGTATCCCAAGTGTCGATGGGAACACAATGAACAAAAGGCATCTTTGCTCCTGAATTGCTCATGGCCCAGTGCAGGAGGCAGGCATTTAAACAGATGAACACAATGAAATTGGAATGAAGACCCAGGAGAGGGATCGGAGTGCCAATTGGGTGAAAAGGAGAGACTGGTAGGGGACAGGAGAGCTGTTAAAAGACATGAAGTGTGAACGTGTTCCTCAAAGATATGCAGGGTATGCTAAAAGGGGAAGAATGCTGTCTCAGTCTGAAGACCAGCATGCAAAAATTCCCAGGCATGCTCAAGGCCATTGCAGTTTATAGAAAAGTAAAATGTCCTTATTAAAGAGCATATGGAGTAGAGGTCATGGCTTGGGCAAAGTGTGGGGGCATGGGATAAGTAATAGGGTCTCTGCTATGCAAGAATATCAAATAAGGGCTTACCCCAATGAGCATTCACTCATTCATTTATTCATGCACCCAACAAATGTTCACTGAGAGTTTGTCACATGTCAGGCACTGTGCTAAATATTTAAGCCTTGCATGAGCAAAATAAAATAGGACCTTATGCTTTGGGGACCAATGTTCTAATAGAGAAATAAACCATGGGGAGATAAATAAACAGGTCAATAGCAGTGGGCTAGTATTGTGCTATGGGTCGATTTATTAGGGTCCATAGAAAGAGGGACTAGGGAATTGTCTTCTAATATGGGAGTATGGGTGACTTTCAAGTTGTGTTGTACGGTCATTCAGCTGGGGTAGAGGGAGAAAACTGTCAAGAATGCTTAGAAACAAGTGACTGGAAAGACTTCAAGATCAGTGCATATACTGGTTGCTTTTGCTGCTGCTTTTCTTTTTCTTTCTTTCTTTTTCCAGGCTGGGTTTTTCATTTTATTTTGTTTTAGATTTATTTCTTTAATGTGTCTGAGTACTCTATCAGCATACAGAGCCTGCAGGCTAGAAGAGGGCATCAGATTCTATTGTACATGCTTATAAGCCACCATATGGTTGCTGGGAATTGAACCCAGGTCCTCTGGAAGAGCAGCCAGTACTCTTAACCCTTGAGCCATCTCTTGAGTCCCCAGCTTTTGTTGCTGCTGTGATGAAACTTCTGAAAGAAACATTGAAAAAGGATTTATTTTGGTTCATAGCTCAAGGATACAGTCCATTGTGGTGGTATTTTAATTGTACTGAAATGTGATTTTGATTGTATGTTAATAAATAAAGTTGCCCGGGGGTCAGAGCTATTAGAGCCATAGACAGAGTGTGGCAGTGGTGGCACACGCCTTTAATCCCATAGATCTCTGTGTGTTCAGGGATACAGCCAGCAGTGGAGACACATGCCTTTAAGACCTAGGAGGCTGTACATACAGACAGTGATGAGGCAGTCACGTGTTTGGGTTTACAAAAAATGAGAAGGCAGAATGACTATGAAACGACTTACACACAGGGAAATAGCTCTCTTTCAAGAAGCTGGGACCACCGCAGGAGGAAGGGTGAGATTTTAGCTCTGAGCTCTGACCTCTTGGCTTTCTCTTTTACATTGGTTCTGTGTTTCTTATTTAACAAGATGGTTGGTTACATCTACAGTCCATCATGGTGGGGAAGGCATGGTGACAAGGGCGTTAGGCAGCTGGTGAACAGAGGGCTATGGATATTGGTGTTTTGCTTGCTTCTTCCTTTTATTCAGTGTGGGACCATAGAATGGGGTCACCCACATCTACATTGGGTCTTCCCACCTCAATTAACACAATATAGAAGCTCCCCCATGCTATTCTTAGAGGTTTGTCTCCCAGTTGATGGTGAATCCTGTCAAGTTTACAGTCTATATTCACTATCACAGGACAGACATATGCAAGATATTCAGAGTGAGATTGTGCAGGTCTTGATGCACTAGGTGAAAGAGAAGGATATTTTTGCAAATTTTCCATGTAATAGAATGGTAACAGCATTTTTTTTTAGGACAGGTTTAGGGCCTGCTGATTCTTGAGCTCAGGAGAGGGAAGAGAACTTGCGAGTCCATTGTATCTAAGTTGTAACAGGCTCATCAGGTGGGGCCACACCATGTGGAAAACAGACAACTGTCTTTCTCCATTTCAAACCTCTTGGTGGAAGTCTTTCTGTCCCAGCAATGGTAATAGCCCATCCTCATTTCTTCAATGCCACCATTGCTACCTAGAGACTGGGAGGCAGATTAACACAGCCCAGCTGTCACAGTTCTTCCCTGTTTCCGTTAACGTTTCTGGGGTATGTTGCTGATGAAAGGACACACTGTATGTAGGCTGACCCAGCATAGTGGGGGTAAGGAGGGTAGCACTACAAAGGGACCACAAAACTTCAAGTCCCATCTAATATGTATTCCTGAGAACACTGCCTTACTTGCTTATATTTATTTCTGCCTCGGTTTCTCTTCTGCTTCTGTGATGGCATGCTCTGACCAAAGCAACTGAAGGGAGAGGATTTATTTGGGTTCACAGTTCCAGAGGGGTACAGTCCATCACAATGGGGAAGGCACAGCTGCAGGAGCAGGAAGCCAGTACAACACACACACTTTTGGCTGTCAAGAAGCAAACAGGAAGTGAGGCTGGGCTATGAAACGTCAAGACCTGCCCTTAGTAACATTCTTCTTCCAGTAAGTCTTCATTTCCTAAATGTTCCATAGCTTTTCTAAACAGTAGCACTTGCTGGGGAACTGAATGTTCAAACCATTTTGAACCTGTGGGGGACATTTCACATCCAAACCACAAACATTTCTTTTAATGTCACCCACTGATGGGGACCACTAGAACTGGAAGTATTTGGAGCATGAGGGAAATGTGGTCCAGCGTCTTGCTTTTAGATCTGAGAGTGTCATCATTTGGTAGAGGAGGCGTTCTGAGGCCTTTAGAGGTTAATTATGATTTTCAATATTCTCAGTCATTGCATTACATCTGCAATAAGTGCATTGTTTACAAAGCGCTTTACTTAGAATATTTCAAAAATTATCCAAACAAGCAGCTCTCTGCTCTCCCATTCATTTACCCATCTATTCAGTAGATGTTTACTGAAGCCCCTGCTACAAGCCAGACACTGTAACAGCCACTGGAGATGCGCTATAAATATAAAGAGTTAGAGCATCCATTCTCAGAAATCTAGAATATGGATCCCCAAGATTGGGGTCCTTCTGAGAAAGCACTTGGTAGAGGTATCCATGGTAATCACAGGACAGGACTCAGGATCCACTATGGATGTCATCATGTGTCCTCTGATGGAATTTCCATCCCAGAGTTCCAGGGACAGATGATACAACTGTGTAGACAGGAGCATGGAAATCCCTGACAGAGGTGACTTCCAATGCTCACATCACCAGTGAGCTTAACTGAAGATGAGCTTTTTCCAGGGCAGGAGCCTCCCTCCTGGGTCCACAGCCCCCTGGGGCTCTGAAGAAGCTCTGATGCTAGACCCTTATCCAGCAGTTCTTTGTTGGTCTCAGGGAGAACCCAGCTATTTTTAAAAGTCATAACTAGTCAATTAGAATGTGCAACCAGGGTTGAGAACCATTTATTTCAGGTACCATTTTAAGACTCGTTACTGGGCTCAGTGGATCCAAAACTTGCCTCACAAGTGTGAGTCCTCGAGTCTGGATCCACAGATCCATTCAATGTATGTTCCAGGTTGGGGGTTGCAGCTCATATCTACTTTCAGCCCCGGAAGACCGAGACAGGGGATCTTAGGCGCAAGTGAACCAGCAAGACTGGCTGTATCTGTGAACTCTGGGTTTGATTGAGAGCCCTTGCTTCAAAGAATAAATTGGAAGAGAGATCAAGGAAGATTCCTGACATCAGTGGAGGTGATAAGTGTTGTGGTACATGTACAAGCATGCATGTGCACCCATATGTAGATAGGGGCACCCCCCCACATGTGTCCACATTCATACAAACATGCACATATATACACACATCATGCAAACATCCCCTGGCAAATGTGAAAAAAAGATTTGGAATCTATTCCTCCTCACAGTCTGTCACAGTGCTAGCAGAAGTCACACATTGGTACCTGAAGGATGGCCCCCAAGATTGTCCTCTGACCTTTCCACACGCATGCATACATACAATCACACAGAAACAGATACACACATACACACAGATACAGACACAAACACAGAAACACACACAGAGATACACATGTACACACACACAAACACCAATACACAGAGATACATACATGCACACACATGCACAGATACATACAGGTACACACAGACACAGACACACAGATACATAAATGCACACAGAGACACACATGTGCACATGTATAAAGGCAGCTAAACACACACATGCACATACCCATGCCAACAAACAAATACACCATCAGGGACTACAGTAGCGTGGGGTTGTGGGGTGTTGTCCATGTCCCTGCAGGTACAACCAGCCCCTCTGCCCCAGTTTACTCTCTGACTTCTGGAATCTGGAAGAATTTCCAAAGGTCATTGATAATAATTAAAGCCTGTGTCTGAGAGACAGGAGAAAGCTGAGAAAACATGGGTGCCTAAGGGAGAATTGAAACCCAGGCTTTCTTTATTAAAGAAGGACCCAGCACCATCCTCTTCTCCCAAGCATTGCAGCTCCATTTTTTGCTGTCTTTGAAATATAGCTCCCAAACGCTGTCCTCCCGCCCTGCCTTCCTCCCCGCTCTCCTGAGCAGCTTTAGGGGACACACACAGGACAAGGACTCCCTCAGGCTGTCTGAATTCCATTCAGGAAGCACAGATGACGCGAGCCATGGCCGCCAGCCTTGCCTCTTTCTCTTCCACCTGCTCACCGCTGAAAGAGTCCGTAATGGACCTTGTCAGCTCAGTTCTCGGCTTTCTGTTCCTGGCAACCCTCAGTTCTCGGAAGGTCCTAAGGAAAACTCTGCCTGGCTTCATAGAAACTCCCCTAGAGCCACCCCTCGCCATCCCACACCCGCTTCTCCCACAGCACCCTCTGCTCTCTTCTCACATCCCCCCCGCCCCCCAGCACCAGGGCTTTTGTACACAGTCTCAGGAAGCACTCAGCACAGCTCTATTTGTCCTTTATTCGAGTGATTTATTCAATGACCACATGGCCTGTCCTTACTGAATGGTAAGATTGCTGTGGGCGAGAGCTACAGCTCCCATGTTCATCAGTGACCTCTGACATCTGCTACAATGCCTGGCGTGTAAACATAACATCTGTTGAGCAGAAGGAATGGATGAGTGGATACATTCATTGCTACAGTATCCATTCCTTGTTGAGGTCACCCTGTGTAGGCACACTGGCTAGGACCAAGTGGTAAGCTGTCACCTGTGCTTGGACCACCTCCACAGGGTCTCACTTAAGGGCAAGGGATGGATCCCAGAAAAGGATGAGTTCGGGTCTGCTCTGAAGCTGGTTTTCTTAGCGAGCTCATTGAGATGGTTTCAGAAGGGAATGATACATTTTCAGTGCCCCCAACGAGTACCAGGAACTTTCTCTATTTCCATTTAGTTAATCTTTACAGCAACTACTAAGGCAGACATTACCCAACCTTATCAAAAATGGAGAGAAATTAAGTAATTTGCTCAGGATTTTTTCATAGCTAATAGGCAGGTGGTGTAGAATACAAACCAGATGTTTCTGTTTCTGAGGCTCTTAATCTTGCTGCTGGCTGAAAAATCTTTTCTCTTGAGACAGGATTTTTATATAGCCCAGGCTGGCCTTGAACTCACGATGTAGCTGAAGATGACCTTGAACTCCTGATCCTCTCATCTCTACCTGCAGGTGCCAAGATTATAGGCCTGCACCACCATAGCATGATTTTATGTAGCACTGGGGATTTAACCCAGAGCTCAGTGCATGTTAGGTATTCTATTGGCTACACCCATGCCCCCTGAATTGTTCTTTGACAAACCCCAAGTGGTCACTGCACAACACCCATGGACAGAAGACATCTAGATCACAGGCTATTCACAGGTAGGACATCTGAAGCCACAGAGGCTCCCGTGATCTCCGCCTTGTCGGACCAGCAGCAAAAGCTGGGACGCCTCTGGGGGTCTTGCACCTAGATCTTGATTATCCCAGCTAATGATATTTAAATTATGCTTGTCTGTCATAAAAATATATTGCAACCTGCTAAAAAAAATGTAGTGCCTGCTGGTAAGTGCTGCTGGCTGCTTCCATTTTAGTCCTCTCCCCTCATCTTGTTCTATTTCATGTTACCCTAAAAGATGCTGAAGTCCCATTAAGCATTTCTTGACATCTGCTACTTAAAAAAAAAAACACCCTTCTCTTATTGTCCTATTAACACTGTTTTATTGAAAAAGTAATACAAATGTAGTAGAAGAATTTCAGATAATACAGTAGGGCATATAGGAAAGTCTATGTCTTTCTCTCTCTTGTTTGTAGATCCCCTCCCACTATTACTACTTTTTTTGGGAAAGCTTCTGGAAATATTTTACATAGATGAAAATATGTCTATGTGTATATGTATACACACATATATACATATGTTGTTATGCATATACTTCTAATGGCCAAAAGAAGTCTATGTTTTGCAGAAACAATAATGTGTATCATCAAACATTTCTCTCTAATCCTACCCAGATTCTTACTTCAAATTCCTAATTGCCTTCTATTTATTTATGTGGTTGGAATTCATGACTGGAGGTACAAGGAACTTGGCAGCGCCCAGGCGTTTGGCAAGAAACCCTTCCTTCCCTTATAGTAGTAATTAAAAGCCTGTTCCAAAGTGGAAATTAATCTGGTACTTCAAATAAGCAGATATTTATTAAACTACTAGAAGCACCCTGGCGTGGTACAACTGGCATGGGAATGTGGGAATTAGGACCTTGCTGGTCTACCAGTAGTATGAGCCTGGAGAGGTCACTTCATCCCTCTGAGATTCTGTCTCCCTCCCAGAAAGCTGAGAGAGCCAGATGAGATTTTTTTTTCCGGATTCCGCCTTGTTTTTAGAATTTTACAGCTGCATGATTTCTGTTTAAGAATACACCAGGTTAGCATCTGGGGAGAAGGCTCAGTGGGTAAGGGTGCTTGCTGTGCAAACATGAGGACCAGAATGGGAATCCCCAGTAGTCACATAAAAGCCAGGCATGACCATGTGTTCCTGAAACTCCAGTGTTAGTGGAGTGAGGAGAGGCGAGTCCGGTAAGCTCCCTGGATAGCAAACCTCACTGAGATGATGAGCTTCAGGGTGAGTGAGAGACCCTGTCTCAAGGGAATAAGGTAGAGATAAAGACATCTGTGACCTCTGACCTTTGCACGCACATGTGGGTACACATTCATGCACACACAGGAGCATACATGCAGAAAGATAAAGGGATTATTAACAAATAAAATGTTGATATATTAAAGGGGTCTGCCAGAAAGGGACCCTGTGGATTTACCGTTTGGTGATCATTACTTCTGTCAATCAAGTGTCCCCAGCCCTTTCAAGTACATAGTAGGATTAAGAGCCCTTTCCTTGGGGATCATCTATAGTCATGAGACTTGCTGGTGGTCTAAAATGGCCCTGGGGAAGAAGCCCTATAAACCATTACATGATCTCTTGTGGTCCCTTTTCTGGGGTCTCCCTTGGTCTGAGTCCCCAAGCAAGGGCACTGTAGAGCACAGCGCCAGCTAACCTGTGGTGGACTCAGTGAAAATAAGAAATAGACCCTCATTTCATAAGTCAGTCATATATGATAGACATTTGTTGATGCTCACATGATTGACCAAAGCATCATGGATATACGAGATGTATCTCTTGAGAACCCAAAACTACAGAGCCAGGATAGCAGTTTCCCAGCATCCACATGGATTGATGTGAACACTTAAGGCTTCTTCAGTGATCTCCAGAGCCATTTTAAATTCTTAGTGGAATTTTCCCTTGTCTTTCTTCCTGTCTTTTCTCTCATCTTTCTCTTTCTTTTATTCCTCTCTGTTCCCTTTTAATCTCTTCCTACACTTTTGACCTATTTCCCTACTTTATATTCCATTTTCTGAGAGCTTGCTCTCTCCTCTCCCGCTCCCCCCCCCAGGTCTCTCCTTTTCTTACAAAGCATTTTCTTGACACCTACCCCCTGATGATGGCTTCCCTGGGTCTGCCTTTCAGCTTCATAAAGCCCCATGTAGTCTCCACTTCCAACCTTTTACGTGCATCTTTCTTCTTTCTTCTGAATCTGCCTTAATCTGCTTTGTCTGGATTCTCTAATCAGAATGACCAATACCTCTCCAAATAGTTTTTGGTCAACCTCATCCTCACTGACCTACCCAGTGCCCTTGATATAACTGGTGGCACCTTCTTTCTTTAGGGAGTGATGATCTGTCAATTTCAATGACAGCACTTCAATTTTCCAAACTGAGAACATTTTCTTATATTTCATTGGATATTTTCAGAATTCTTATGGTGAATAGGTCACAGGACTGCCAATGAGAAACCCCAAAGCTATTTGGCAGAAAGGCATAGGGCTGAAGAGTTACAAACTGTAGGGGTGGTGGAGATGTTTATGGGAAGGGACAAACCAGACTCTTAAGGGTTTCTCAGATAATATGCCAGGAAAGGTCCAGCTCCAGGAAGTATTAGTTGGGCCATTTCCAGATGTCAGGTCAAAGGACACTCAGAGCTAAGTGGGCACATATATGAGTCAGAGTCATGAGCAGCAGGTGGGATGTTGGGAAGTGCGGCTTTAAGAAATGGCTGGAGGGATGGTATAATCTAATTGTGTGTGTTAGGGTTCTCCTGGGGCTCCCACTGGGGAGCAAAGGATCATGTAAAGCTGCTGAGGTCTAGATCAAAGGCATCTCTTGACAACAGATGCCTACAGATCAACATGAGCATTCACATAGCTGACCCCAGTACAGAATAGACTGAGGCACCTATCACTGTCTCAGAAAGGAAGGCCATAGGATCAGCTTGCTTTGACAGTTTGACAGAACGAGGAAAGCAGAATTTCTGATTGGATCAGCCACAGAATGATCAAGGCAGAGGCTTCATGGGACATTAAAAGGGCCTCAAATGAGGGCCAGGGTCTCTACTGTGCAGATAATGGTCGGGAGTTGTGAATCCGCAACCAGAGACCAGAAAGCAATGAATGCTGGTGCTCTGTTCCCATTGTTAGTCAACCCAGGACCCCAGCTCAGTCTTCCCACCTCAATTAACCTAATCTAGAAAATCTCCTACAGACAAACCCCAAAATGTATTTCCACAATGAGTCTAAATCCCATCAACTAAATAATGAAGGTTATCAGAGTGGGCAAAGCCAGGAAGGTCATCTCAGCTCCCTCTTGTTTTTCCAATTAGGGACAAAGCAGATATGTGTGAACAAGAAAATGGCCACTGGCTCTAGTGTTACCACTGTAACTATGATTTTGAGAATTGGAACATTTCTACCTTCCTTGGTGGTCAAGAAACTCAGAAAATTCACCATGGCCAATGTTCATAATTGGCCCTGAAATCAACATAAAGGCAATTGATAACTTGTAGCTGAAGCCATATGGTCACAGTTCTTTCAGGGAAAGAATGGGTTCTGCTTCCCTTCCAACACTCACACAAGTAGCCCCCACAGGTGAAACTGCAATCATGTGGAAACCCTGCTGAAATATGAGCTTGGGAAACATGCCAATCCACCCTTGTGCCCCTGAGACCTGGAGAGGGCATCAAAGAGTTGCCAGCAAGCAATTCTTAGCACATAGAGACTGTATCTAGCTCTGAAATTCAACAATGAGCTCCATAGTTCAAACCCCCAGGGAATGAGGCATTTTTCATTTGAGCTTGTGATGAGCCTGAATATGGGATGGAGATAGTTCAGTGCTCCCCACCTGGCTATTATCTGTCTCCAGTCGAGGCCGCATCACCCCTCACACTCAGAGCCCGTGCTTGTCTCAGTGAGGTCAGCTGCTTTCAATACCATGTGCCAAATGCATTCACAATGTTTTGGATCCAACTACACAAACTTTGGGCTGAAAGGGAGACAGTTTTAGCTCTCAGACTGCTTCAGCAACATATGATTCTCCTCCACAGAGTGTCTCCCATATGTCCCAACAGATTCCCCACACTTATCTTTCCTGTGAGGCAGTTTAGATCAATCAAGAGCCAGGAGCGCAGTGTCCCCATTGGCTAGGGAACCCTGAACATAGCGCTTCACCTTTCTTGACCTTTGCTGTCCCAAGCACAGAACTGGCTCTTGAGGTACCTCTGGGCTCTCTTACTGGCCCACCACTGTGATTGTCTGAGGCAGGAGAGTACAGTACTCAGACATGGACTGGTCTAATACTAGTGCCAAGGGAGCCTCTGGTATTGCAGTATCCTCTCCATGGGGTCTGTTGCTGCCTGAGTGTCCATCCTCCCGCAGTGGAAAGGACTCTTGCCTCAGAGCCTGCCTCACCTGCAGGTAGCTTCACCACCATGGACACACAGTCCGCACACTGCCCACTAGTCCCTGTATATTTGTGCATATTGGGCTTGGGTGAGAGGGCCAAGAGAGGCTGGGCAAATCCATGTCAGGACAGAGCCGTGCCATGGTTCATTTTCGCTTTTGAGGCCCATTTTGTTTGGAAGACGCTCGTTGTCTAAAGCAGCTAAATTTAGCCATATTTTGTCAGCTAGAATGTACGCCCTGAAGAGAAGGCTAGCAAATCTCTGCCATGTCACACTTTATTAGTCATGCGAGCACTTAAAAGCGAGTTAGGAGAGCGGCTTCCCAGGATTGGGGGTAGCAGCGCTGCGAAATGCTGCGCTAACTCTTTCAGGATTCACCTCCAGCAGCAGGATGGAGAGAAAGCATGAAATCCCCTCAACAATGACTTGTTTCTTTGCTGTCTTGCAAGATTGACAAATGGGATATTCAAATGAGAGAAAGTGTATAAAGTGGGATAATGTTTGCCCAACCTTTCACTTGGGCAGACCATCACCCCTGACACACACACACACACACACACACACACACACACACACACACACACACTACTCAAAGTCAGAAATACTGCTTAGTAGGTAGCACTTGCTGATTTTTGAGAATTTGGACCATGGCTGGAAGCAAAACTCACCTTTGCCGAGTTGCAGCGTCAGAAAGACATCACTCAACATCTGTGAATTCAGTTTGTCTGAGTCCTCAGTCCAGACTTGTCCTCTATCTAGGATCAGGGTACATACAGGGAGGAATTTGAATTTAACCAGAGCTATGAGGTCAAACCTGCCTGCCTTGGTCATGGCTCTCCACTCCCCCCCCCCCCCGCTTTTATGAGCCAGGGTCTCAGTCTAGCCATGATCTCTGTGTGCAGGCAAGGATGACCTTGCACTTCAGCTCTTCATGTCTCTAGTTTCCAGGTGCTAGGATTACGGGTGGACACCGCCACGTCCAATTTCTGGTGTGCTGGGGATCCAATCCAAGAGCTTTGTGTGTACTAGGCAGGCACTCTCCCTGCTGAGCTATCTCTCTGGGCCCTTGGTTTTCTTTTCCAATGTGCATTGTTCTCTACCAGTGCCCTGCATTCCTCCAGTTATATCCAAGGGTCAGGATACATTTTTCTGGTAAAAAGTAGGCATATCTGTCTAGCACTACTGCATGCTGTCCATGAGGCTGGGTCCAGATTGCTTCTGCAGTTGTTGAACACAATCTCCTGCCTTCAATGAGACATGAATCTTCTCTTCCACAGAGGCCCGTATGAGACAAAGCCAACCCTCTTTGCTCCCCACAGGGGAGAGGGAACTCTCCATAGCTTTTGTTCTTCCCTGCTTCTATGGCAGGTTGACAATTTAAACTCTCTTCTGGCAACCCCTTCCTGAAGCATTTCTGGAGTTTCTAAACAAAGACAAATACTTAATTCAATATGACAAGATGCCTCTAAGCATCTAGCAAAGAAATCGCGTCAGTGCCCTGACCCTCACGGGGCAGCCCCTTCCCTGGGAATTAAAGGCCCATGGAAACACCAGTCTGGACTGCCAGAGGTCATCTTTTTTGTCGAGAAGGACAGAAGGAGGTTCATGTCCTCTGTGGAATGGCTCCTGGAATGCCAGTGATGTAAGCAGCCTTAAAGGGGGGGAATATCAGGGTCATAGAGGTGACGTGATCTGTGCAAGGTCCAACTGCTAGTTACTGACACCAGCTCTCCTAAATGGAAGGCCAAAGAGTAGTAAGCATGGTAGAGTCGATGAAACACACCTCTTGACTTTGTCTCCTGACAAGCTGCCTGCTCTTAGGGCATACTGCACCTTCCAAATCTCCATTTCTTCATCTAAACCAGGTAAAGAGCTATTGAGAGGATTTGTGATGATTCAAGATCCAGTTAAAGAATTCACAGAGAGTAGATGCTCAGCAAATAATGGCTGTCACTCCTGAAAGGACACACATCCAGAGTTGCAGAGGTTGAAGGAAGGAAGAGACGAGCTTGCAGCAGCCGTCAGGAAGGCTTCCTCAGAGAAGGGCAATGAGCTAGGCTTGACCTTACAGCATTCAGATGGACAGTGAGAATCAGAGGGCATTCTTGATTGGGATAGTGAAGTAAGTGAGAGCTTATACGGGATAAAAAAGGCAGTTCCAGTTAATGAATTACCTCGCTTGCCTGGAACTAAAGGAAAATGGTTTGCTGGAGGCCGGAGATCATGCTGCAATGGTCAGATGGAAAGCACCTAGAGGGTCATACTAAGGAAATGATACTGATTAGGTGAGGAGTGAGATGAGAGGGGACCGAGGAGAACCAGGGCTCTGCTATGGTAGCTGTGCAACCCAATGGACAGACAGCAGCATACTGCTCCTTTGAGGATTAGCATCTCCAAAGCTACAGTAAGGTTGTTGTCATTAAACCAGAAACTAAGGCGCACACGGGTGTGCATTTTCAGAAGACCTGGCATCATCATAGAATCACTTGCATTGTGGTTTTGAAGCCTCCTCTTTGGGTGCTTTTCTAGAGGATCATGGGACAAAATTCTTGAACATGGGGGATCTGGTTATCCAATCTATCATGACTTCTGGGGAGGGGGATCACCTCACCCCATAAATATCATAAAACCTCCTTTAAAACTTGTAACTCAGAACCCGAGTTGCTCCCTGGCTTGGGACAGCCCATCTCAAATTCTTTTTGGAGTATTTGCTTCAATGGCTTTAATAAATCCACTTCTGCTTAATTGTGCAGATTTCTTTCCTTCAAGAAGACAAGAACAAGAATGGAGATGTCTAACAGAAGCCGGCCCTACGGGTAGTTGGGAAACCTTCAAGTCTTTGACCAAAAGACTGAGACATGAGTGTGTGAGTGACCCAGAGAGTGAGCAGGAATAGGAGAGGCCAGCAATTGGGACTGGTACGAATGTTCTTAAGGCCAGGCAGGCAGGCAAGGAAAAACAGATATGAAAAATTGTGCCTGCTGGAGTGGATAGGAGAAGATGAGTGTGAAGGGTATTTTAAAGGGAGGGTTGGCAGGAAGAACTCATCTTATAGTAGGAAAGAGAATTTAATTAGCTCTGTAAAGTGGAGAGGGAATATTCATGGCTTGTTGGTTGAGCACTATATTTTAAAGAAAAGGTGTCCCAATCCACAAATCTAAAAGAAAGGAAGCATGATAAATGATTAAGCCACAGCAACTAAAAGACTTTAAGATGATAAAATGAAGCACAAATGAAGATTAAATGCACAAGATTCTAAAGTCTTGGCTGAAACACGACCCCCGAGGGTTAAGTTTTCAATGCGCATCTTCCAGCTTCTCAAAGTCTTTCCTTTGTGGACCTAGGAGCTGAAAAATGATGGTTGTGTGTTAATTCCACAGGGCACACAGCCTCTGCTGAACCTTCTCTTGTTTGTATGAGGAGGTGCATGGAGCTTATTTGAGTTTTTCTTATTGATTTCTCCCCCCCCCCCCCCCGCCCTAACTTAACAGTGATGCTCAGAGCTGCCTTTCTGTGTTTGACTGAATTCTGGTCCTCCAAGCTGTTCCATGAAGGAAGGAATCATACACAGATAAGTTTAGGGTATGACTTGTACCCTCTGGAGACTGAAAAGGAGATAGTAGCTTACCAGTTATTTGACAAAATGAACTAAATGTTAAGGTATAAGATTGTCAATGAAGTCAGTAAAAAGGCAGAGGAACCCTAAGTTACCAAGGGAGCAAAATCAAATAAGAGATCTTTTCTCATACCCATGTTACTAAGTACAGATGGTGCCTTAAGGGAAGGTTCTAGTCAGTTCTAAAAGTTAGTGGAGGGAGAATCGAGGGTCCGAAACTTAGATCTCGAAAGAACATCTACTATTTGCTGGGTGCTAGACTTTGAGCTCAAGGAAGAAAGGCACCCCGAGGGCCTGGGATCTGGTCCTCTGAGGAGGGGGTGTCCTTTAGCTGGCGCCCACATTTCTCTCACTAAGGAACTGTTTTCACAAATGTTGGAGAAGGAACAGAATGGATTCAGCCACTGTGACTTTAACTGCTGCTGATAGGAAGTGGGATGAGCTTTCAGACAGGAAAGCAACAGGATACCCACAGGGAGTCCTTCCTGCATCTTCCCTGTCCCCAGGCTCCCTGGTGGGTGTCCCCTAGTGCCTCAGCCTAGCATGGAGTCTGATAGCAATCTCAATACCCAGAGAGCAGAGTCAAGAGTGTGGGTAAGTGCAGGGCAAAGCTGATTTGAGGTTCCATCTCCCCTCCAGAGGACTGCTGTGAAAAACCAGATGAAGTGGACTGCTGGTGAGGATGTAGAGAAAGGGGAACCCCCACCCCTACCCCCTCCTACCCCCACCCTGTTCACTGCTTCTGGGAGAGTGAACTAGAATAGTCAGCTTGGAATCACTGTGGAGGAGCCTCACAAACTAAAAATGGAACTGCCGTATTATTCCTATTTTCCAAATTAGACTAACAACAAATGAACAGAAAACATGGCTCAGGATAATGCACATAGTTTCAAAGTCTAAAAGGAAGCACTGTCTACAAATCCACTGCCCTGCCTCATCATCGTCTCTCATGGAAACATGCCTGTGTTTATCTTATCCAGTGTGTTATTCCAGCCTCATAATGCTGCTTCCATAGCTCTGGATATAGTTTTAACTATTCTTAGTTTTCTAATACTTTTCACTCCTTTTAATAGAGGTTATATCTGAATTTATGATCTTTCTCCCAAATACCTTTTTGGGGAAAAAAAAGTTTTAATTGTGTGTACATGTGTATGGTGTGTGGGGGGGGGTGGCGCGTATGTGCATCTGAGTGCAGTGTTTGTTGACCCCAGAAGAGGGCAATAGATTCCCCTGGAGCTAGAGTTGCAGAGGGTTGTTTTGCTTTGTGAGATTGGCTATCTCACTGGGACCTGGGGCTCTCTGGTTAGACTAACCACTAGGCTTCTCCTATTTTTGTAATTCCCAGCATTGGGATTACAAACATATACAACCATGCCCTTTCTGTGAGTGCTGAGGGTCTAATTTAGGTCCTCATGCTTGTATGGAAAGCACTTTACTGACTGAAACATCATCCTCGCTTGCTAGTTTTCTAAAAGCTAGCAAACATGTACTCCTAGTGATATCCTTAGGCTAAAACTCTTTAGAGTAATTCTAACTAGCTGAGAGATACACAGGTCAATCAGAACCCCACCTCCCTCTAGATATATTAACTGACAGGTCTTAGGGCAGAGTTTCTGGTTCAGAAATACTTCCTTTTGAAGCATTACAAGGGCAACTCTGTATCACCTTTCTTAATAGAAGTGTCAGAACTGGAAGTGGCACCTGGCGTTTGTTTATATTCAGGATAGCCAGGACCTAAGGGGTCTTCTGTTTGCTCAATAGCAATAGAAACAGGATTGGTAGCAGGGGGGAAAGAGCAGAGACAGAATCCCTTAGGGGATTTTCTGATCTGATGGCTGACCTCTACTCAATCTCCTTAACAGCTTGTTTTTCAAACACTGGCAGAGAGGAAGGGATGTGTGCTTTTGATCTTGTCAGCAGATGTTGGAGGCAGCAAGTGGGAGAGACAGAAGCAGGCTGCTGCATTAGCATGGCATTTCCATGCCTCTTCCTCACAGTTACTCAGGCTCTCAGAATTAGCCAAGGATAACCACTCCTCTCCATAGCCGGCCTGGACCCCTGACAAACCACCCGAGACCTCTGGCTCTCTCACTGTTCAGGGACAGCTACTGCTTGAACCTCCCGGTCCTGGCTCAGGGGAAGTAGCAATAACTGCCTTGATTTACAACATCTATTTGTTTTTAGCATAACTTCAGCTTCCAAATATCTATCCCAATGCACAAGGCGATGCCTGTGATTGTGGGGCAACTTGATGGGCAGCGAGAACTAAATGAAGGTTAGTTCTCAGGCTTGGTTAGCTAGCTACCCTGGTTGCCCTAAGATCAAAAAGCACGATAAAAAGAGGCAGTTTCCCAGGCAGGACCTTGTATCCCACTGCCTCTTGGGGGTCAGGCCCTAAGTCTGGTGGAGGTCACTGTTTGCACACAGTAAGCGTGGATTGAAAGCCGGAGCCAATGCCAAGAGCTCTTTCTTGGGCTCTTCGTCACATCTGAGGAAAGGCTACAGTGAAGGGGGAAGGTGAAGGGACTTTCAGCATGGAAGCCTGGAGGCTACTAGAGGTAGCCTTAATTCTACCCACTCCAGGACTTCATGCCCCATGCCAGACTCCCTTAAGATTCCCCCAAATGACAGATGGCTCTCCTGGATGGCCAATCGGCACAGATGTGATCACAGCCTTTAGATAAACAGTAGCCCTTGCTGGCACACACAGTAACCTAAATTTCTCCAATTATAAATCCAACAAATGCCACGGTCTTGGACAGACCCTGATCTCAGGTCCTGTGGCCAAGCCAAGGCAGAGGCACCACACAAAGTAGAAGATGGACTAAGATATCCAGAAAGCTGGGACTCTGTCCCCACCTCCTCCCTCAAAAGTGACCTTGGCCCAGGCACCTCCTCCGTGTGAGCTTCTGTGTCCTTCTCTTCGCTGATCGTGGCCACGATGCTTCTTAAAGGCCTACGATCCCCATTCCACGTACCTGCCAGTTTCATTTCCTGTCCCTTGAGAGCTGGCAGAAGTTTGTTTGAACTTTATTCTATGATCATGAGACACCATTCTCCAAATTTCTGGGAGTCTTGGGGAGTGGGAGTGTGGTCCGTTGCTTTCCCTCACCTCTGCCTCCGAGTTTCTGCTTCTGGCCACTGTCCTGTGTCCCTCACTCACAGGTTAGTGCCAATGTGGCTCCTTCACTGTCTAGTCCGTATCTACCAGCGAGTGACCACACACAGACACCTCCTACAGGAAGGGAGGCTTCAAACACTCCAGAGGCAGATGAAGGAAACCCAAAGATGTGATACTAGACATCCCAGCACTTGACATTCATACCTGCCTACCTAGGCTCCCCACACTGCTGAGAGGATTTGGGTCCCACCCTCAACCTGTTCTCAAGCATACGTGTGGGCCCTCCTACTCTATCCTGACACTTGGTTTCTCCCTGTGCCCTGTGTTCCAATTCTGCTTTTTCTTTGACCCCTTAATCTAGAGGCTTTATATGTTCACTCTCAGATGATCCCAATATGTCCTCTCCTCAGTGTGACTAGCTTAAGAGTAATTCAGGGGCTGTTAGCACACCACACATTTATGAGGACACTCACACTTAATCCCTCCACATTTGGGAGCCCTCAATATCCAGGTTTAACAAGAACTCTCGGACACCTGCTGTGATTGCCACATACCTGCCCACTATGAGGTCTAACAAAAAAATGATACATCCAAATTGGCACCTACCCACATGGGAAAACAAGATTGAAATACTTGGGGAATTGATGATGATTCCACTAGAACAGTGCATCATGGGGAAGTTAACAATAACAAAAAGGATCAAGCTGCTCTAGGAGATGGGCACAGAGATGGTGCCAGAGTGATTGGTGCCCTTGCAAGTTAGCTGCCTACACAAGGTAAATATGTCTAGAGAAAGGATCCTTCTTTGAACCCACGAAGCAATCAACACCTTCTTGGAGGTGAAGGGATCTTTGACTCAACTATGTATCTAGGTTGAGAAGCTCCACCCCAGCTAGGGTGAGATGGGTACCTCACAGGCGGCTGCTGACACTCACCCAGTCCCTCCACCCTCCCACTTGCTGGGCACTTGCTGCACAAATCAGTTAGTGGTTTAAATATAAATCCCCATACTTGTGGAGTTCTGTTCTAGATGGCTCAGTGATGGGAGAGGTAGGTTTGCACCTAAGTCCTGGCATTCACTGGTAATGGCACTTGGAGTCTGGCTGTCAGCCTCTGTGTTTCTGTTAGTGACACATGTGTGTGTAAATGCAGTGGGGATTGAGTAAGGTCTGTGGATGTGGAAAATGAGAAAAATGAATCTCCACACCCAGGGAGGGCAACTACTCTCCACTGCCCTCTACATCATTTATTGAGTGTTTGGTGTGTGTCAGTGGAAAGCAAAGGAATTACCCCCATTGGGACCCCCACCCCTGGTCTTTATGGAACTTATGGAACCCATCTTATGGCTGCTGTCATAGAAATGGGTCTGAGAACTCCAGGGAAGAAGAAACTGACCTAGGTCTAAAGGTCATAGGAGAAGCTTGAGAGAGGCGATGATCCTTCCAAAATGAGTAACATCTTCTATGCAGAAGCAGGGATAGTGCAACCCTTGAGGACTGGAAATGTTAAAGGATCCGGAATCTCCCCAAAGCGAAAGTCCTAGATCGCTGGGAGAGGAGAGGAGAAGGAAGGGTCTGAGATGTGGATGGAGGCTGCAGCCCACTAAATCCTTTTGGCTTTTATCACATATGGATGGAATTCTACCAGAACCTTTACCCTCATGGCTCCAAATGCCTACTTGCCTCACAAGTAACTCTGACCTTGATGTGAAGGGTTGACTGAATAGCAAGAGTCTGCTAAACAGAAAGACATACAGAAGAGGACTGTCCCAGTGAGTGTGAGGACTGATCAGGCTGGCAAGCTGTAGTTGAGATATCAGAGGCAGGTTTGCCCTGGTACCACCGGTGCTTTATAAAATGAACACATAATCAGTCATAGTGAGGCAAGTTTGTGTCAGAATGTTTTCTGTGTATTAAGAATTGTTACGCCCCCCCCCCACCAATTAACAAGACAGACAGTCTTGTTAATTTTGTATACACTCCTTGAAGGTGACCTGCAAGGACTTACTAGTGATTGCTGGGGAGTTGAATGCTGGTCTGAGAGCCCCTCTTCTCTTGCAGACATTGCCTGAAGATGTATCTGGTTGCTGGGTAGAACGTGCCTCTTTTACAGCCTCTCCTTAATGTGATAAAATCCCCAAGCTCTAGGGGGAAAGTGGGCCATTCCGTGCAGAAGCGATTATAAAAATTGACTTTTAAGTTGATTGTAGATTCTCTAACATGCCTCCCAGCCCATGGTGTGTGAAAAGAGAAAGTGTAGCAGGTCTCACCCAAAGAGCAAAGGCTCGTCACTAGCTTCTGTCAACTGGCAATCTGGAGCTATGGCCAAAGTGTCTTCCAGAAACATGGAGCCAAAGGATATTGGGGATGCCCCTTTCTTCCTTCCTGTGAAAGCTGCTATTCAACAGCTTGATTTTAGCTCCTCTAAGTGGATCTCTGATTCTATATTGTTAGGTAAGAAATTGTTTGGCGAGAGTCTCTAGATTTTGCAGCTGGCTTTTGGGAGGCCATAGAGAAGGAGTCCCATAAACTCCCACCTAACTTACAAACACCAATTAAACAACTCTGGCTGCACCTGGGATGGCAGAAATTGCTTGAAAATTTTCAGTCTGTAGCTATAATTGCCAGATCATAGGCAGAAATGTGAAATTTGGGAATCTTTGTGGATGGTCATGAAATGGCCCCTTTATTGCCCTTTCTTTTGATAGAATGTTCCGTGGGTGAACCATTTTCAACTCATTGTCTACAGCTGTACAACACCAAGATGATTGATTAATAGGGCCACATGTCAACATCTCAATGTTTGAGCTGAAGAAATGGGAAGGTAATAACATGAAATGAATCTGGGGGTATGGGATAAGTTTGGGAAGGACTAGTGAAGGATGTCTACACTGTCCTGAACATTTTCATTGGTTCCAGTTTTTGTGTAGTTGAAAACCTCTTTCTAATGGGTTGTGGGAACAAGTATTTTGAGTGTCAGAGTGACTCTTAAATCCTTTTCATGAAAATCCAGCTCTTTGTGGATAGAGTGGGTATTTTGTTCTTTCAGTTTGGGGTGCCTGCCTATTTGGGGAAGGGTTCTGATAGTACTGTGTTGGCCATCAAATGTGTTCATTGATCAATAAGGAATTAAAGATGTGTTCTTTGGTGAGTCAGACTCCAAAAAAGAAGGTCAAATGGGTTTTGGCAAGAGCATTAGGTGGTTTTTCTCATAGCTGTGATACAACAAGTAATGACTGATGGAAAGAATGGTTTACTCTCGGTTTAGAGTTCAACCATCTTGCCCATCTTGGCTGGAAGGCATGGTGGAAGAGATGGGAGGCCATAATTTGTTCACATTGGGAGAGCAGAGAATAAACAGGAAGTGGGGTTGGGTTATCCAAACGCAAGGCCTTCCCCTAGTGAGCCACTTTCTCCAGCCAGGCTCCACCTCTTAAATGTTCCACAGCCTTCCCAAACAGTGCAACCCGCCGGTGACCAGGTGTTCAAACACAAGAGCCTTTGGGAGACATCTCCTGTTCAAATCAAAGCAGCTAGTGATAAAGGGAAGTAGCTTCAGACTTTAACATTTCTCCACCACACATGCTCAGAACTGCATTCCCTATCCCTCCATCGCCTATTGCCAGTCTGTCTTCCAAGATCAAGTTGTTTCATTGGGGGAATTAACATCCCACCTAGCCTTTACTGTGTGCGAGACATTGTTCTATCTTTATTACCTGACTCAGACCTCAAGGTAGACACTGTTAGACCCATTTGTTTCAAGCAAGAAAACCAAGGCTTATAAAGGGTCTCAGGAACACACAGCTCTCTCTGTGTGTTTGAGTGGAATTGTGAAGCAGACTACATATGCAAATGGCCCCTAGTTAATGGCTAAAGTCTCTGCAAATGGTCCCATCGCAGCACAGTCTCCTCAGACTCACTATGTATCCAATGATGACCTCAAACTCCTGAGCCTCCTCTTTCCCCTTCCCAGTGCTGGGATTACTGGTATATTCCACCCTGCCTGGTTTATTTGCTGCTGCATATCAATGCCAGGACTTTGTGCATGCTAGGCAAGCATCACACCAACTGAGCTGTAGCCCCAGCCCACATCATGAGCTCTTAATGGATTTTTTTTTATTATCTTGAATCCCCACTTAATTCATGTGACTTGTGAATTTTCTTCCCCAAAATATTTTCGCTTGGTTAAAGTACAGGCCTTGAGCACTTGTGCTAGAGCCTGCCAGACTCATGGAGGAGAGGAGGCAAGCCTCCTTCTGGCCCCAAGGAAGCTGAGCTCTCTCTGAGGCAGGCCTACCCTCCTTCTCTGTCTAGGGGCCATGTAAGCATTGGGGTGACTGCTCTGACACACAGGGGTTTTGACTGACAATATCCAGCTACCTCTTAGCAATAGCTGGAACACAAGAGGCATTATTTGGATTTGAATTTTGTAAGACCCTCTGCTCCTGAGTCATCGGGGTAGATAGTGTAGATGAATATAAGTTTGTTTTTTTTTTCCTTTCCGGAGATTGCACAGAAAAACGAAGGCAGAACTTGTGAAGTGGCTTCTGTGTCCCTGGAGTTGTCATTTTTATCACTCTGTTTGGCTGCGAAGCTGATTTTCACACAGGCCTGGTGGTTGTGAAAGTAAACACAAGTATAGCATTAATACCCTGCATATATTTCCGTGGAACTGACACCCAGTTGAAGTCAAGACGTGGTTTGCTTACTCACTGTTCTTGGAGGCTGTACACACTGACTTCATACTTCTGTCTCCTCATAGACTTTCCAATGGACCGACTCCTCTCCTCAACTTCTACAGATTTTTTTTTTTTAAAAAAAAACAAATGTAAGCACATAAAATATGCTCAACATATCAAGTGAGTAATTTTCAGTCTCTTTAATTTGAGAACCTGCCAGGCCCACTCACAGCAGCCTTCTAAAAGATTTTGTGCTTGCAGCTTTGGGGGAATTCATTCAACCCTTTGGGCTTATGGGTCGTGGGCTGAGACTAAGTGGACATGTATTTCTTTGAACTAGTCCCCCCTGTCGTGTGAGAAGCCTCAACTGAGTGACTGAGCTGCCATAGAATCTCTGTCAGCCATTCTTGGATGGTGTAGGGATGGGGCAGGGGAGCCTCAGCCAATGCATGCAGCCATGACTGTTCCAGCTGACAGAAGGCTCATGTCACCGTGGGGCCTGGGCTTAGGTGGATGTCACCTTGTTTTGCTAACACTCAAGCTTAACTTCCCCAATGGTGAGTAATGACATTTTTGTTTCCTGGAGTAATGACCTATTTGATGGCTTTGTAGTCTGACATCTCTGTGGATGAATAGTGCACATTTGATATTCGACTGAAAGACACATAAACCTAATCCTCGACTTTGAGGGGTTTGCAACCTATTTGGGGACCACAAGACAAGTTAAAAATTCAGACTTTATGTGATGAGGAGGGATGTGGAGATAGCTCAGTTAGCAAACTGTTTTTCCTTGTAAGCACAAGGACTAAGGATATGAGTTCAATCCCAAGACTCCATGTTCAAAAAAGAAGAAGAATGGAAAAAAAGCCAAGTATCTTAACACATGCTTGGATTCCCAAACTAGGCATGGGGAGTCAGGAGGATCCTAGTCAGCCTGATCTCCATGATAAGCTTCAGGCCAAGGAGAGAAAAAGAGATAGGCAACATCTGGGGTCTTCCCATTACCACATGCTTATGTATACACATACACACATGCAACCACACCACAGACACTTGTGCATAGGCACACACACACACACACACACACACACACACACACACACACACCAAGCAAGGGGGGGGGTCAACATAAAACTTTCCCCAGATTTCCCAGTGATTATAAACTGTGGGTAACCATAGAAATACAAAAAGGGGGTTTAGCTGATCGGAGTGTCCTGGCATACGTCATGTCTCCTCTAGGTCAAGCTCCAAGCTGTTTATTGTCTCACATCTCATGTTCCAACAGAGTCCAAATCCTTGAACTTAAAAGAGGTTGTTAATGTTTTTATTGAGATTGCATTAAGGACTATAATAAGTGTTTCTCAAATGGCTTTATCAGCCCATCCATCTTCCTGCTCACCCAGCTCATCTTTTATACCACCTGCCAAAGCATATGCTTTCCTCCACGTGTCATGGCTCTCAAATGGCTGCCTCCAGATACATTATATGTTCACAGCTACTAAAGAGGAGATTTTTTTCCAGTTATATGAACCAAGTGGGTAGTGTTTAAATGCTGTTTGTATATCAATCTTGTATCTGGCCCTATCCTGTTCCTTTTGATGCATCTTCTCCAACTTGCTTTTATTCTAATGTGTTTCAAAAGATGAACAAAAGATTCTAGAATGATGGGAAACAACTCAGAGGCTCAGGGGTTTGAAACAAGGTGTGTGGGATGGATTAGAAGTGGCTGCAATGCACAGCAATGGGGATTTGTGTAGAAAGTCCTAGGAAAGAAGATGGAGCAGCTGAGATCAACAGATAACACCCCTCAGCAATCAGGCCAGACCCTCTCATGCAGCCCTAGCTACCAGTGTCACCCCGGATGCCATGTCTTCTTAAAAGTTTTTAATTAGATGTATTTTCAATTCTGATTTCTACAAACTTTGAGTTAGTGGGTAATTATTTGCTGCCTAGCTGGCAATAATTGGTTGACGAGGTATTTTGGGTTTCCCTAGACACAGACCCCAAGACAAGGATTTGAGCACAAGGAATTTAATTGTGAGGTAATCTCAGGAGAAGGGGAGAAGAGAGAAGAGAGATGGCAAAGCAGCCAGCAGCCACGCTGCTCTGGTAACCTGAGCTTTAGATGCAGCCCGAGACTCTGGAACAATTGATGGAAACATGGACCTCAGATTCTTCCACCTGAGGGCTGGGGAGTTGACTTATTCACCAACTCCTGCTGGTCATTTGTGACGGAGTGCTGGGATCAGAAGCTGGTCAGTCCCCTGCCTGTGTGACCTGCTCTGAGTATAGGTAGAGAGGATCCTGGATTTCAGAGTTCTCAGATAAAGAGATGCAGGTAGAAGCTTGGGAGATAGTACAAGCATGAACGTCCGAGTTCCAACCCCAGGACTTGCCTTAAAAATACTCTTGAGCTGGGCAGTAGTGGTGCACGCCTTGAATCCTAGCACTGGGGAAGCAGAGGCAGGAGAATCTCTGTGAATTTGAGGCCAGCTTGATCGACAAAGTGAGTTCCAGGACAGCTAGGACTGTTACACAGAGAAACCCTGTCTAGAAAATAAAAAAAAAATTCTTGATATGAGGATGTTCTTGTAATCCCAGTTCTGAGCACACAGAGACAGGAAGACCTCTGGTGTCCTTTGGCCAGCCAACCTATTCTGCTTAATGAGTTCTAAGTCAAGAGAGACCCTGTCTCAAAACAGTAAAGCAGATGATGCCCCAGGAATGACATTTGAGGTTATTCTCTGACTACCACATGCATGTGCTCATACATGCACATGTGTGTACACAACTCTCCACACATCTTCACACCCACAGAAGAGGTGCAGATTGAAGTCTGGCCAACAGACACTTCCCCAAAAGGAACAGGACACCCGCAGCTTCTGTTGTTGACTGATATTTGTACCCTAGACAATCTTAGAGTACCCGTAAAAGCTTGGCCCATATAAGTCTTGGATCAAATGTTAAGATCATGAAGTATGACTGCCTATTTAAAAAAAAACTCTTGGTTTCATGCTTGCACATGCCCATCCAACCTTCTTCTACTCCCCAGTGACTTGTCCTGCCTTCCTTTCTCCTAAGGAAGCCAATCACTTCTCTGGGCGGCTGATTTAAAACGTATCTCTTGATAGTCTACATAGATTTACTTTATTCATTGGCTCTTGGCTGCCTGTTTATAGATCCCAAATTCTCAGTTACATGGGTTTCCAATTGTGTGTCAGAATCACCAAGGGGACCTTTAGAGAATAAGTAACAAACCAGGGCTTGCTTGGGATGAGACTCCAGACTGGAAAGTCTGTGCAGGGCAGTCTTATCTGACTGGTCCAGCTCAGGCTGTGTTGTAGTTTGGGATGCTCTGTATGATGTCCTTCAGGCAAACCCAATGTGGGCAGCCATGACATCCACCCCATGAGCCCCTCTTGTCCTCAGAAATCTCTACATGGGCAAGCGTCCCATCCCTGTAAACGCCGCCAGAGAGTGGATCTGTGTCCCTTCAGCATTTCCTTCTCTCTTCTAAATATAGGTACAACTATTTTCACATGGAAATGTAGCACCAAGAACTGAACTGAGTTATGATCTGAAAGTGTGGAGCACAGGAAAGCGCTCTTCATTTCCAAACACTGTAATTCAGTCAGTGAAATGTCAGGTCATGTGACCTGTGTGAGGCCAGTTTTAGTATGGATTCATAAGGACCTAACCAGTTACAGTAGCTCCAAATCTCCTTATTTTGGGAGTTAGATTTTTACTTTATCTCTTCTTTGACTTAAAGGTCATACTAATTGTTTACCACTTTTTTCAGTGTTTTGTACTGTCGCCCCAACACCTACCATAGGACAAATGCTTAGCGCGTGGCGCCAATAAAGTTAGATACGTTGCTACGATTAGCATGCAGGTGAGTGTAGCTAGTAAAGTCTTTTGAAGCTTATGATCTATTAAAAACAATGGGAGAGGGGTAAGGGAGATAGCTCAGTGGGTAAAGCACGAGTCTGAGGTCCCAAGTTCAAATCCCCCAAACCCATGTAAAGCTAGATGTGGGAGTACCTGATTTTTGTTGTTGTTGTTGTTCATTTGTTCGTTATTTTGAGACAGCGTCTTTCTATTATGTAGCTCTGGATGTCCTGGAACTCACTTAGCAGATCAGCTTGGGCCTGGACCTCACAGAGATCCACCTATCTCTGCTGGGATTAAAGGGGTGCACTCCCGTGCCCTGGGGAGTCCCTATTTTTAATTTCTCTGTTCTTTTGTTGAGGTGGGAGGCAGACACAGGACAGTTCTAGGAAGTTTGAAGGCCTGGCTTATGAAGCAAAATAAGACCTTGTCTCAAACAAGGTAGGAAGAGGAGAACCATCACCCAAGCTTGTTTGTTAACCTTCACATGCACTCTGTGGACATGTGCAACCCCTTCCATACATAAACACACACACACACACACACACACACACACACACACACAGAGAGAGAGAGAGAGAGAGAGAGAGAGAGAGAGAGAGAGAGAGAGAGAGAGAGAGAGAGAGAGAGAGAGAGAGAGAGAGAGAGAGAAAAGGTAAAGTAATTGGGTCTGCAGTAAGATGATAGATACAGCTTTGCCTATAAATAGTGGGCAGATCTGTTTGGCAGGCAAGCATGGAGCTCAGAAAGCACACTCGAGACGACGTAGGTTTGGAGTCCAGTGGCTTCTAGCTGAAAGCTGTAGAGTGGTTTTTTTCCTAGGTCAGATTATTATTCATAAATTTTATCAATGTGTTGTAGTTACAGGACAGTTATTGCAGACAACAACAAGCCCAATGTAAGACTGTGCTTGGCTCTGAAGACGAGCCCTCCAGGTTACCACTGATTAACCAGAGACTGTTGTTCAAATGTATCTATTCAGATATTCCCGGCAGATTTCTAGATGAAATTCAGGCATGTTGCTTCTGTCTTGTTTTCCTGGCATCATGGATTAATGACCAAGTAAAGGAGTAAGTTCTAGGCTTAGAAACAAACCATTAGCAAATTATGTTTCTGTTTATAATTCTAGTCATCAAGTTATTTGGTCAGCTTAATGCCTTTTGGTTGCGTCAGAAGTTTTGCTTGTGACTTACACATCAAGCCAGGTTTCTTTTAAGTTTTTGGAAACTGAATACGTGGTTATATCAACATGGCTTAGGTTAATGACACAGACTCTGAATCCAGGTAGAAACCTTTAGGGAAGACACGTGCATGCAAAATTCTTTAGTTTAGAAAATAAAAGTAAGGGGCTGGCTGTCCTTGAGAGGTACTCAATGGTTAAGAGCACTTGTTGCTCTTCCCGAGGATCTGGGGTCCGTTCTCAGCACCCACATGGTGGCTCACAACCATCAGAAACTCCAGTTCCAGGGAATCTGATGCCTTCTTCTGACCTCCATGGGCATCAGATGTGTATGTAATACACATAAATACATGTAGGTTAAGGACTTATACACTTAAACAAATGTAGTTTTTGGTTTTAAAAAATAAGGAGCTGGGGAGATGGCTCAGCAGTTAAGGGTGCATCCTGCATTTTCAGGGGAATAGCATTAATTTTTCAGCACCCACACTGAGTAGCCCACAACCACCTGTAACTTCAGCTCCAGGGAATCTGACTCCCTCATCTAGCATCCCCAGGCAGGGAAATGCACTTGGGTGCACATGCCTCCTCTGTGCCACCACATGTACATGTGCCCATAATTAAAAATAAAAAGGAAATCTGAGAGTGTGGGGTGTGCAGAGCTGTCTCATTGGAGAGGTCATCCCGGGGACTGAGTTATCCCTTGACACAGTTTCAAACAGAGCCAAGGAGCAGTCTGGGGTTCTCCAGGCTTTTGGTGTCAATCTGGTCTCCTCTTTAATAGGAACTGCTCTTAAATTATTTCTTTCACTCATGTTTCCCTCGTTATTCTTTGAGCATAAATCTCAGCCTCAAATAACATATGCATAAAGGCATCTGATGGAGGAGCAGAACATACTCACCAGTGTCTGCCACTCATCACAAGGGAATAAATAGACAGAGAAACCAAACAAACAGATCATCAAAAGAATGGGGTGGGGTCTTTTTCCTAGATGACTCAAATAATTACCGAGGCGTTCAAGGAGCCTCAATATCACGAGACATACAAAACTCCATACAAACATCTGGGCGCAGCATCATTATTTCCCACCATAGAAAACCTCCTCTCGTGTCATCCCAAGGCGATGGGGTCAGGAGTGGGTGTGTCCTGCTGGGATAGTATGGTCACTCTTTTGTCCTAAGATGTGGTTTAGGGAATGGATATAATCTCGGCCTTAGAGTACGGGTGGTACATGCTCCCCTCCAGCTCATGATGAGCTGAGGAATATGACCTCGTTGACTAATACTGGTGCTCTATGACGCCTTTTGGCCTTGTTATCACAGGGCATGGCTGGTAGCTTTCTTCTGTCAAACATTACAAGTCAAATGCCCAATCTGTTGTCTCATTTGACTCCCACATGAAGACTGCTCAGTCAGTGTCTCTCAGATGGTGAGAAGTGATAGATCCTGACCCCCTCCCCCCTTGGCATCAGGGGCTCATTCTAGACAGCGCGTTACGGAGGGTGGAGGAGGAAGCTGGATTGCTTCCCGGTGCAGCAGGTGCTGATGAAATGCTAAATATACATGAATCATGCCTGAAGTTGAGAACTACTTTGGCGGTGGTTATGCCCCTAGATCCCTCTACAAAAATAAGGGGCACCCCTCCAGATGCCGTGAGTGCTCCTAACAGGTGCCCTCAGCTGTCAGCCGTCATAGGGTTGAGTAAAACTGCTCAAGATCACACCTCTTTGCACAGGAAGCCTGCAGGGAATGGCTAGTTGAGCCTGTGATTTGAAGAGCTCAGGTCCTTCCCCAACTCAAGGAAATTCTAGAAGGCCACCCTGGCAGCCAAGCTGTTCTGAGGTCCTAGAGGGCTTTTCCTGGGGCTTCATCACAGCGTAGGCTCCTCCCTCTGTGTGATTCTGACTTTTTCCGGCTCCGAGAATCATCTATGACCCAAACCTGTACGCTAGGGGTGGGAAGATGGCTCAGCCAGTGAAGTGTTTGCTATGAAAGTGGGAGGACATGAATTCACTCCTCAGAACCCGGGGAGCAGGGGACGGAAGGGGGCTGAGGAGATGGCTCAGGGGTTAAGAGCACTTGCTGCTCTTCCCAGAGGCCCTGAGCTTAGTTTCCAGTACCCACATTAGTCAGCCATAACCTCCAGTAAATTCAGATTCAGAGGACCAATGCCCTCTTCTGGCCTCCATGGCCACACCACACCACACACACACACACACACACACACACACACACACACACACACACACTTAAAGTTGTCCTTCCACATGTATGCACCTATAAACACATGAATATCTTCACACGCTGGCTAGTGTTATGTCAACTTGACACAAGCTGTAGAGTTATCAGAGAGGAGGGAGCCCTGATTGGGAAAATGCTGCCACAAGATCAGGCTGTCTGCAAGCATTTTCTTAATTAGTGATTGGTGTGAGGAGGGCCCAGCCCGTTGTGGATGGTTCCATCCCTGGGCGGTGGTCCTGGGTTCTATAAGAAAGCAGACTGAGCAAACCACGGGGAGCAAGCCAGTGAGCAGCACTCTTCTACAGCTCCTGCCCCCAGGTTCCTGCTCTGTATGAGTTCCTGTCCTGTATTCCTCCAGTAATGAACAGTTATATGGACATGTAAGCCAAATAAACCCTTGCATCTCCAATTTGCTTTTGGTCATGGTGCTTCATCACAGCCATAAAAACCAACTAAGACACTTTATATATGTGAAAACACAACACCTGTATGCTAAACTCCAGCTAAGGACCAGCCAGCCGACTGCATGTGGGTCATTTTGACTTTAGGTTATTGTATTGATTATAGTTCTGCTCAGCTTGTTCCAAAAAAAAAAAATCTAATTCAGATCAGGATGAAGTCAAAATCAACAACATCTTAGTGTTTTCAGATGTCATTCTGAGGACGGCGCTTTTGGCTTGTACCTATGCGGCTGATCACATGAATGATAGAGAAAGATTTTCCCATAAAGGTTCCCAGGCCCCCTTCAGTGGGATCCTGAAGTCCTGGGATCAACATTTGTTTGACATCCCCATGTCCTAGTCTTCTGAAGGGCAGCTGCATAGGAAATTTACAGCACTGGACCATCTCGACATCCTGACTTACTACAGAGATCCTGAGGCATCAACCCTCCCCCAAACTGACTCTCCCATGCCCCTGACAGGAATGTGACAATTATTAATAAGTTCAAAATGGATCACTTGTATTTCTTCTTGGCTCCTAGAGAAATGTGTCTCTGGGAATGGTTCCAGGGGGTTGTTAGTTCTGTCCTCTGGCGGGTCCACAGTTCCAGCCAAAGAGGGTATGTGCTCCAGACCTGAATGTTCTAACAGTCACAACTCTCTTCTGGACATGGAGGACAAGCAGAGTCCTTCAGCCTCCACTGAGGTCACAGAACTCAAAGCTGTGGGCCCAGCTTTGCCACAAACTGTGTTCAATGAGACAGAATCTGTGTATAAACGCTTGCAGTGAGGTATCTCCCAGACTCCACTTCAGGATGCCCCTGGAAGTCATCTGGACACAGTACTGGATCTTCTTGATGGTACATTTCTTCTCCATTATCTTTTTGGTGAGATTAGTGAGCTGGTCAGCTGAGTCAAAGGCTCATATCTTAGCTCTTCCCATTGATGCAGTGTCTTTCAGGGCTTATCCATCATCTGGAATAGAACATTCTCAACGTGAGGCCACCCTCCTCCCTGTTTTAGTTAATTTTCTGTTGCTATGATAAAGTGCTTTGCTATGTAATCCACGTATCGAGCAAAGGGTTTATTTCAGTTCATAGTTCAAGGGCACAGTCCATCGTGGCGGAGAACTCACCCCTACAGGTGCTTCTGCAGACAGCCACACCCAGGAAGCAGAGAGTGAGCAGGAAGCAGCACTGCCTATAGAGCCTCAAGGCCTGTCCCCAGGGACCCAGTTCCTCCAAGGAGGCTCCACCTCCTGAAGGTTCCACCACATTCCCAAACATGCAAGCAGCTGGGGACCAAGTGTTCAAAGCCATGAACCTTTAGGGGAACATTTCACATTCAAATCCCAATAGTTCCACTCTCCAATACCAACTGACCCCACCCCTAGGTCTCATGTTCACCTGCATAATATCTTGAATGAACTCTTTTCCAAAGAGTCATCAAATCCCTTTGGGGGCAAAAATTAAGTAGTGGCATTCCAGTCACTCCTCCAGGACATATTTTTGAGCATGCTATGACTTTCCATATCTTCCAATATCACAAGAAAAGAAACTGCCTCCTATTGTCCAACTCTGAAGCTGCCCGGAAGAGGGCTAGTTGAGTATAGAGGGGTCCAAGCCGTGCTGGCTGCATGAATCAGCCAGCAGGCCTCCACGACAAGGGCTGTTGAGCCAGGCCCCAGCTGCATGGCTTTGCTAGCCACTGCTGCCTTTGTGTCTAGGCCAGGCCCTCCCAGTCAGGCATCCCCAGCCCCTGACTGACTATGGCAGCAATGCCAAGGCCGGCCCATTCCCAGGAGACACAGGACTCCAGCGACAGCTGACTTGGCTAGAGAATTCTGCAGTGTGTCCTTGCCTAACCTTTTGTGTCCTGTATGGCCACCTGATGGCTTCTATCTGACTCCTCTCTCTCCCTCTTGTGCATGGAGAGATCCAGCTTTCAGGGCAGTGTGACTGTGGTACAAACTCTCCCTGCCCTGCCTTTTTTGCCCTCACAGGAAGTTCCCCTGGTAAATCCTAGAGCATTGAATCCCTTCCTGGCTTCTGCTTTCCAAAACCCAGAATCACGAACTGCGCAAGGATGCATGGGGTTGTTATGATTTGAATGCCCCTAAAAGCTCATGTTTTGTTTTTTTTAATCATCTTAACTGCTTGCATTTCCTGCTTACTAATTCCTTCTACTGCTAATTCACATCTCAGATGAGCTCGAAATGGTCCTCCCCATGACTGGAGTGATGGCTCTGTCTATAAAGTGCTCGTCTTATAATCATGAAGACCTGAGTTCAATCCCCAGAACCCATGTGAAAATGCTGGCCATGGTACAACGCTCCTGCAGTCCCAGTGCTGGACAGGCAGAGACAGGAAGAGTCCCAGCCTCACTGACCAGCTTGCCTAGTTTAATCAGTGAATTCCAGGACAGAGAAAAGATCATGTCTTAAAAATCAAGGTGGATGATAGCTGATGAACAACACCCAAGGCTGTCCTCTGGCCTCCACATGCAAGCACACATATTCACACGCACCTGCATAATACACCCATATGAACCTCTAAGCACACACATGCACATATATACCATACACACACAACTAAATTTTTATAAAGCAATGGCAAGCGCCAGATAATAGTGATAAAACAATAAGTCTAATAGATTCATGATCAGAAAGAACATTCTTGTATCTTGTCAGTTTTCCTGCATGCTCCATAACATAGGAACTGAGCAAAGAACAAAATAGTGTATGAGGAGCACTTAGGACAAGCTATGTGTTTGCTGCAAATAACTTTCATAAGAGCACCAACCAGTGTAGACAGGTGAGGCATTGGAGGTGTGGAGAGGCAAAGTCATTAATCCAAGGTTGCACTGTGATCTAGAGAAGAGCCAGCATTCAAAGCGAAGCTTTTGGACCTCAAAATGCATACGCTGTGCTCTTGGTAATGAAATGAGGATTGCTGCATCCACCTTTTGACCAAGGGATGAGGCGGCAAGCATTAGGGCCATTCCCTGGTTGTGATGATCAGCCAGAGGGGAGCCCTCTGGGCCCTTGTGGATGTCTCAGCACCAGACAATTGTGAAGATGGCTTCTAGGGTCTCTAAACCAGGGCAGTGGCGCAGCCTAGCTGTGGAAGGATTTCCAGGCCCAATGGCAATGCCATGCATAGTAGGAGGGCCTGGCAGGTTGATTCATGTATCTATGAGAACAAGACCAAGGAACAGACAGAAAAGCCTTTGTCTGGAAGGCCACTTAAAGCTATGCCCTTTCCAGTCACTGGAAGACCCTTAAGATCCTTTCACAGGCCCCCAAGCTCCTCCCCTTGTGTGATTTACTTTGTCCCATGTCACCCACAGACAAACATGAGTGTGGCTGGACAAATTTGGAGGTGGTGAAATTGTGGATGAGAGTTGAAGACATTATGGATAATATACCAGCATGAAGTGCAGTTTTCTAGAGAAATTGACTACAGGACAAAGATACAGATAGATAGCTGAAGTGTTTTCAGCCAACTGAATCTCACCCACGTACTCAATGGGCTTGGATACAAGATGTCATTGGATACAAAGGTTTTTCTGTAGGGACAGGAGCAAATCAGGATGCAGAGGCCCTTGAGGAGGTTCTATATCTTCCGTTATCACAGAACATTATATCAGTAACTTTCCCCTCCTTGTTCCGTCCAAGTCTCCAACCCTTGTGTGAAATCCATTTTGAAAGTGAAGCTTCATATTCTTTGAATGAGCATTTTCCAATAAGAAACAATTTAAGACCCTAGTTTTATTTCTTCTGTGAATACTTATTTATACCTTATATAAATGAGTGATTACCATTTGCTATTGTTTAAAAACACATATGTATTTGCATCATGTTTTTTTTTTTTTATTTTTTATTAGTTTCTTTTTCTCCTTCTTAAGATGGGCTCGTGTATTCCAGACCAGCCTCAAACTGGCTGTGTAGTCAAGGATGGTCTTGAACTTGTGACCTTTGTACTTCTTTCTCCTGAATGCTGGGATTCCAGGCTTGCACTACCACCCACAGTCTATGCAGTGCCGGGGATTGAACCCAGGGCTTCAGGCACATCAGGCAAGCACTCTGCTCACCCTTTGCATTAGGTTTTCTATCGTGGGTGTGACTCTGTGTTTAAGATAGGTTTTTAGTGGTCAGGTCTTATCAAAGGCTTTGCTGAGTCTCAGAGTAGCAGTAGCCCAGGCCTTTCTTAGTTCCATTTGTACAGCATGTCACTAGTGCATCTTATCAGCTGTGAGACGGTCGCTCATGGGTCTCCCATTTTCTTGCCTGTCTGGTGAAAGAGAAGAAAGAGATGGGAAAGGAGAAAAAAAAAGGAGGAGAGAAAGGAGAAGGGAGAAGGAAGAGCCTCTGACAGCTTCATTCTGGACTCTATTTTCCTTGAAATAAGAGTCTGGCTCCCTTCAGGATAGAGAACAGAGCTGTTTGCCATCCAGTATGATAAAGAGAATATTGCACCCTGGAGCTCCAGTTGCCTGGGCTTCCTCATAATAAAGATTAGGGTTTCCTTCACTCAGGGCTTCTCAGCCACGACACAAGCATTACAAGGCCAGAGCCTCCCTGTGTTCCCACAGTGGTTCTGTGAACTTGGGGCCAAGGTAGCAGCACACACATGAGTTCTTGTCACTTGATGTGTGTTGTCTCTGACCCAGGGGTCTGTGTCCTTTGCCGGTACCCATGTGGTGCATCAAGTGAGCTGTGTCCTTAGGAAACAGTCTGAGGCCCTGTACGATTTTCAACAGTACTATTTACAAAGCTTTTGAAGTGGAGCCTAAAGCTGTCCTAGACAATGTAGGTCCTTTGTCTGGTTCAAAGTGTATCGCATGGTCCTGTTCATCCCACTGTACATACTCACTAATTTGTCTCAACATACTGATGTGACCTGGGCAAGGACTTGTTGGGCATGTCCTTATTGTCAGGAACAGAGTCTTTCCCAAGGATGACTTGCTTGGGTCTCGGGTCACTCAGACAACCTGATACACACTGAAGGATGCCATGACTTAATCTATAATCCATTTTCTTTTTATTTCTTTTTTCAGACAGGGTTTCATGTAGCTCAGGCTGGCCTCTTTGAAATCCTTATGTAGCCAAGGATGACCTTGATCTTCTGATTCTCTTCCTTCCAGCTCTCCAGTGCTGGAATTACATGCATCCACCTCCATGCCTGGCTTGTGTGATGCTGAGGATTGAACCCAGGACTTCCTGTGTGCTAGGCAAGTATTTACCAATGGAACTGAATCCCCACCCCTGAGGAAGCTAATCTCACTCTGTTCTCACTCCCAGTGGGTGACCTTGGAATACTGTTGGATATCCCTGCTCTCAATTCTATCTGCTTACAATGAATAGCCTTCTGGTCTTCGTTGAGTGTTTAGAATGACCCTGTCACTCCATTGAGCCCTTCAAATGGTGTCCTTTTTTTTTTGGTCTCACACCACATATGAACTCTGCTGGGCCTGTTTTGCATTAGAGTTAACCACGTCCCAGATGGATTAAATACATGTTCACATACGTTGGTTATAAAGAAAAAAAAGTGAACCCTCACTCTATACAGGGTCTCCATTTCATGACTACTTCTCTGTTTTATAGATATTAAGACAGAAATTGGGGTGACAAGTACCCTGCCCTCCACCTGTCTCCCACTCCTAGGGAGTGTAATACCTTTCTTGTTGAGATAATTTAGGCTAAGCCACCTTAGTTTTCATTAAATGACTCCAGGTTTGAAGGGGGAAATTGAATTTCCTTTTAATGAATTCTGCCTTGTTCTGAAATAATATTAGAAGACATTTAAATATAGTTTCTGTATTTTCAATCTGGAATTGAAATTTTTAGATTTGTGGATTTGTAGAGAGAGAAGATGGGTAGATTTGGGGTCAGGGAAAGAGACTTTAAAGACCAAAGGCAAAAAAAAGCCAGCCCTATGGCTCTGTCATACCCAGGGGCACACTCATGCCTGGTTGAGTTCATACGGATGTGCACCATCAACCCCACTCTTTCCATGGTTAAGATGTGACATATCATCCCCCTCAACAGAGGCTCTGGAGGGCCAGCATCAGACTGGAGCCAGTGAGCATGGCCACACTTGGTGCCTGCCAGTCTGTGACATACTCTGAGATGCCACTGCTATGTTCCCTGATCCTGTGCTGTCCCAAAAGCAGCATTTCACCTTAGTAGAACACAAGCCTCCTAAGTCTTAGAAGGGCAACCACCTACTCTTCCAGAGATAGAAAGGGGCCCCCTGTTGACGGGCATGAGGAAAGGAAAGGTGAAGGGTGTGGCTGGGAGAAGAGGAAGAAAGGTCAAAGGAAGGGGAGGGGACATGTGCAGTCAGGAGACAAGGGTGAGGCAGGGTCACAGATGCCAAATCACCAAGGCCTCCCTGCTTAGATGCCGCATTGTGTTCCATGGCCAAGCCCTACATGGAAGTAATTCTGAGAACTACTAAATGTGTATTTACCGGAGGCTGCAGAGACCCATGGCTGGCAGATTCCTGACTGCAGATGGCACAGCGCAGGGGACAGAGGACAGGCAGACCATGGCTATAGTTATAGAATGGTGGTGTTTGTGAGTCTTTCATTTCTTTTGCATTATGAGGAAGTCCTGAGACCTGTTGTTTACTGTTTCCTGTTGCCTTCAAAATTCCTGGAATGACCCTGTCTTGTGGCCCTATCTAGTTGGCCATGGTGTTAGAATATGATGCCCACCTACTTCCAGAACTGTGTCTTTCAGGAGACTGGATACATATTTTTAGACCATTCATGGAGGAGGGTGCAGAATTCAAAGAAGCATGTTGAGGGCTGGGGATGTAGCTGCATGATTAGATTTCTTGCCCAGTTTACATGAAGCCCTGGGTTCCATTCCCAGACCTACATAAAACAGGCATGCTGGTGCATGCTGCTAATCTCAGCATTAGAAAGGTAGAGGTAGGAGGATCAGAAATTCAAGGTCATCCTTAGCTACATGGTTCAAAGCCAGCCAGAGCTATATGAGACCCTGTCTAAAAATAGAAAATAAAATATTGAGATACTTAAACCAATACACCTGTCCAACATAAGGCATATGTTTTCTTGATAACTGGAAAGGAAATTTTGAGAATAGGGAACAGGTAATAATAACTAGAAACACTGACATCCTTATTAACAGGTGACAAGAAACAATGAGATTAGATGTGTTGGCATCTCCCTAGGCTTAGAGTAAAGCCCAGTTTGTCCTGAATTATATATCACATTTTCCCAGCTACAAATGAGAAACAAGTATAATGAGATCATAGAATTGGCTTCTAGCCCAACCCCCCATTTTCTAGAAGAGGAGGCTTATGCTTAGAGATACAGAGAGACTTATCTGAGATCACACAGCACTTTAGAGCCAAGACCAGGTCTGGAAACTGGGATCCTGAGGTGTCAAGCATCGGATGTTTAGTTTTGACTTACTGATTTAGTTAGTGTTCATTTATTTGTTTATTTTATGATTGTTGTTGTTAAATGCAAATTTGTATTGAAGAATCAGAAACAAGTCCCTCATGTCTCCCTCCGGAGAAGTTCTCCCTCTGGGGGAAGGAAGGTAGGGAGGTGGAATTGTGTGGGTGCTGGGAGGCAGAGGGCACAGAGAGCAGGCTCTAGGAACCTGAAAGTGCCTTTGGTTAGTACGTGCCCAGAATTCTGCCCCTCACACTGTCATGCTCACCAAGCTCTGCTGTTCTTGTCCCCATCCTGTGCCATCTCCACGCTTCCATCGCTGTTAGCTGCGTAAGTCAGACTTCCTAAGGCACCCTGCGCAGTCTCTGTTTCAGCCACGTTCCTCATCTGTGGCCATGTCAGCCTGAATCAGGCACGTGCTTTATACTGAGCTCTGTGAACACATTGGTGACATCAGGGCAGTGGACAAATAAGATCCAGTGACAGAAGGCGGCTGCTGGTAGTGATGGGCTGTGGGGTCCTCACCACTTTCTCTGGAAATGATGTCTGAGCTGAAGTCTCCAGCTATCTATGAGCCAGAGATAAAGAAAGAACATTCTAGATGCAAGGAATTGAAGTTTCCTGGTGGAAGAGCTAGCTGGTATTTGTTTGCCTACCTGCCTCTGTGCGTGCCATTTCCTCTTTAAGAAGTGCCTTTGTCCTGTTCTCCCAAACCCCAGCAGCCAGTCCAGTGGGAGCATCACCACATAGTGGTAATAAGTGTGGAGTGTATGTACTGGGTGACATGTGTGCTTAGCCTACTCTTCGCCACCTGGAAGCTGGGTAGTCCACAGCGACTTATCCCTCATCTCTCAGGTTCTATTCCCTTTGGGGGATTGCTTTGAAAACGAAGTGAAATATTTCTTCTAAGACCCTCAGTAGCATGTCGGTAGAAGTCAATGCAGATCGGTAGTTATATACCCAAGATCCATCCCAAATCACTTTCTTTGTGAACGTTCTGGACAACTCCAGCTCCAAGCTGATCGAGGTCACTGGACCTTAGGATTCCAGACTCGAATCCTCCCACCCCAGCATTTCTTGTGGAAACTGTTGTGTGCACACCTCTCTCCCAGAAGACTGCAAGTCCCTGTCACAGTCATCCAGACTGTCCCCATGTTGCTTTGTGTGTCATCATGAATCTGGGTGACCATGAGGGATGGAGGAGAAGGAAAGTCAAGGCACAGTGGCACTGCTTGCCACAGGTTCATGGCCATTGTCAATCATAGGGCCAGATGCTGAGACATCTCCGGTAATGAGGTTCTCCGGGTAACCCAGCCTCATTCAAGTCTCTGCCTTTGGTTCAGGTAGAGTGTCTCACTAGGGCAGAGAGTGTAGAGCTGGCAAGGCCATACTCATGGTCAGGGTGTGAGCATGACTTTATCTGGTGGACAGACTCGAGCTTTGACCACGAAAGTGGCCGTGGATTGGATATAACTGGGGCATGGATGTGACAGTGGCTTCTGGCCCATGGTTAGCAAAGGACTAGATCCTGCTGACAGTCAAGCAAGATTGTGGGTGGAGACTTGTCCCCATCTGGCCTTAGAGTAGGCATGATCTTGGCTGACACCATCTCTGCAGCTTTGAGGAGACTCAGGGGCAGAGGTGATGCCTCCCCACTCCCTTTTCCTCCTCCCCTTCCTCCCTTCCATTCTCTATTCCTTCCTTCTCCGGTATTCCTCTCCTTTCCCCTTTCCCTCCTTCTCCTCTCTCCCCACCTCCCCTCATCTATTATCTCCCTTTCCCTTCCTCCCTTCCTCTTTTCTCTCCTCCTCTTATTCCCTTCTCTCTTTTCCCTTTCCTGGTCTCCTTTCTCTCCTCTCATCCCCCTCTCCATTCCTTCCTCCTTTCTCCCTCCTCCACCCTCTTATTCTCCTCCTTTCTTCTCTCTCACTTCACTAACCCTTCTTCTCTCCCTCCCTCCCTCTCTCCTTTCTTTCCATGACACAAGGGTTTGAAATCAAAACCTTGCACATGCTCAGCACACAATCTTCCACTGAACTACACCTTCAATTCTGTATCTGTGTATCTGACCCTCAGAAACTGGGATAATAAACACGATGCTAGGCTGTTAGCAGGGATCTGGGATGTGAGGGTGGTAATTTGTTGTACCCAGCAGATGACAAACACACTCACTGAGCAGTCTCAGGAAGGTAGCTTCATCTCTAGACTGTAATCTCCTGGCCAAGATCCTTCTTTGTCCTGCTCCTTGGGGTAAGTGCAATGTCCACAATAGCAAGCAAGATAGATAGGCAGCTCCCTGGCCCCACGGTGCCTCTTGTCCAGCCTCAGTGCATGTGGGATATTGCCATCACCCTGCTGGGTGTACAGGGAGCTTAAGAGAGATTCCAGGCCTTTCTTTTAAATGATCCACTGAAACACCAGGGAGGAACAAAAACCAGAGCTATCCTGGAAGCTTTTAGCAAGGACAATCTGATCAGACTGAGGGGGGCTTTCAACACAAGCAGATACGTTCAGCCTTTTGGTTTTACTTTTTAAATAACTGCTTTTAAAATCAAGGCAAATGTGGGGCTCCTTCTGTGAAATGAGGCTATGACCTGGAAAGGCATCTGCAACCAAGGCATAAGCTGCTGATGCCTGGCATAAGCTGCTGATGCCTGGCTCCAGCCAGAAGCTCCTCTGTGTTTTCAAGAGAGAGCCATGCTGCATATAGATATTTCTGAAGTGAGGGGGGGGGCTCCAGTTCTGGGGCCATAGAGACAAGTACTGTTGGAGGCCCTGCCTCCATAACTCCAGCCTGGCAGACTGAGACAACTGTCTGCAGAGAGCCTCAGTGTCTCTGCCTCTAGGCCCCTTTAACTCTCTGGTTTTCTACTTCTCCCTGTCCTCCTGTAAGGCCTCCCCTAGTGCACACGCTCAAAAGCTCCATAGCTTGCCTCCTTCATTCTTGCTCACCGGCCATGTGGAAGCAGGAATAATCTAAGAAATCCTCCCCAGGGTCTGGAAAGTGTGTCAGCTCTTAAAGGCTAGATTCACACCCCAAATAGCAAGAGTTCCAACTTGGTTACCATCTTCCAGGACCAAGCACAGGCCTCAAGGATGCATGGCTCCTGGCCTTCCCTGGCAGCAGACATGACAAGGGAAATGTTGAGTGATGGATATGCCATGGTCTGGTCATTGCACATTTGTGCATGTATTGAAATGTCATGCTGGACCCACTAAAGATAATCACACACCAATTTAAATGCATGCATATATTATCTGTCTTCTCTCTCTTTTCACACAAACCTATATGTAGCCTTAATGGGCATGTGCATGCACAGCACACACACACACACACACACACACACACACACACACACACAGACAGAGTCTGGGGCTTGTTGGGTGGTTGGGTGCTGGGTTTAGAGAAGATGCCATCAATAATTTTCTAATCACAAAAGTTCCCTGTCCTCTCCATCCACTACCAAAAACCCAGATACCTCTGGTTTCAGTCCCACTAGCTTTTGCTTCCAAATAAAACCTCACAATCATTCCTCTCTCTCTCTGTCCCTCTGTCTCTCTGTTTCTCTGTCTCTGTCTGTCTGAGATAAGAGAGATAACATATTCTAGCCCCTCTATCTATCACCTTTCTGCCCATCTGTCTATCCACAGAGCCATCTATGTAGAAAGAAGAGGAAGAATATCCAAGCAGAGAAACCTACCAGGATTCAAGTACAGAGTTTCAAAGGAGACTCTCATGCCACTGAGACAGACAGACAGAGGCAGAGACAGACAGACTTGCACTCATTGACTGCATTTTTAATTCTAGTTTAGAGACTTAATAGCTGAGTCATCTTTGGCGAACTAGTCTCCCTGGTCTCTATTTTTAAAGGGAGGCCACTGAGCAACTATGCCATAGAGATGGTGTAAATGATTGGAGCGATGCCTGGGACCAGCAAGCATTTGCTAGCTACTTCTATTTGTGTAGTAAAGAGAGAAAACAGGTTTAGTTTGCGGAGGGGGTGGGGAAGAAGAAACAAGGCTGGCTTCCTCTCTTCCTCTCGGGTTCAGATGGGGGAAGCATGCCGGGTGTCCTTCAGCCGTTCCTTTGGGTCCTGTCTTCGCTCCTGCCCTTTGAAAACTCCCGCTCCGCTGCTGTCCTCCCTCTTGGCCAAAGAGCCCCGGGGCAATGTCTCCCCTGGTCCCCCTTCCCCAAGCCTTGGATTTCAATGTCCCACTTCGCCAACACATCTCTCCTCTCCCATGTCCTTGTCCTTAGGGCTTTTGCTAGCATCTGATCAGCTAATTTGTGCCAAAATGTTAATCACTCTTGGTTTAAATCAATTGTCCTCAGATTTAAAAAAAAAAATCTCCACCATGTGTATGAAATACATAATAATTCCCCACGAGCAACGTTGTCCTTCACTACCCTGTACTTCCAGCTCCCTGTGGGAAGGGGAGGTATATCCTGAAAGCAGCCACTAGACTCTGGGGGATGGGGGCTTACCCTAGTACCCCAGGTGCCTGAGAATCATAGCAGGTATGGCTCCCAGAACCCACGACTTCACAAATGAAATATCGAGACTCTGGATGAGGTTGACGGGTGGTGGGTTGGGGAAAGATACCATGGGTCACATGTCATTTGTCCTCCCCATCTGCATCCAGAAAGCCAAATAGATGTGGCCTTATCCTCATTTCTCTCTGGTTTCTTTGAAATATAATCTTGTATTAAACCAGATTCAAGTTCCCTGTCAGCTAACATGATCAGAGCTGGCCTTGGGATGAGCATGCATCTTTGTGTATAAGGAGGAATGACGCAGAGATTCTGCTGCCTACTTATTCCAGGCAATGCCCTGATGGGAAAGCGGAGCCTCTTTGATGGAGGACCTCTGGCCGGCCAGCCTGGTCTAAAAAACTGGCAAAAAAGGCCACATGGGCTGTCGTTCTTTTTTTGTTGGTCAGCCAGAGCAGAGTCCACCCCATCTCTCTCTCTCTCTCTCTCTCTCTCTCTCTCTCTCTCTCTCTCTCTCTCTCTCTCTCTCACACACACACACACACACACACTGTTGTTCATGTCCTATCCTAGGATGTCCTTCATGTCCCCAATGTCCCCAGTCAACAGTTCTCATTGGATGATCCCAATATGCAAATATTCTGATCAATCCCTGAGCAGAAATCTTCCTTTGTCTTGTTTTGCATGCAATTTGTGTGTGCACACCTGTAGGCACACTTGTCTGTGTGGGCACACACCTGCTCAGAATGTGTGTGGGGATATGAGGAAAACCTTGAGTGCTGGTCCTCAGTGGCCTTCTACCATTTTGTTTAAGATGGGATTCTCTCATTGGCCTGAAACTTGACTGTGTAGGTCAGGTCTGCTGGGCAGAACTTTCAAATATCCTTTGTCTCTGCCTCCTGCCTCCAAATTGCTAGGATTACAGATGTGTGCCACTGCACCAGGCTTTCTCTATAGATCCTTGGGATACACACTCAGGGCCATGTGAGGCAAATGCTTTTTCCCAGCTGAAGCCTCCCCCAGTCCTCAGTGTGCTTCCAGTTCTTAGAGTGCTTTTCTTTCCCTAAAATCATTTTTAGCATGGAACAAACCTCTTTTGTCCAACATTGTGTGAGTAGTTGCATGAGCCTTGCTTTAAGATAAACTTTTATTAAATTCAAGGAAGTGTGTGTGTGTGTGTGTGTGTGTGTGTGTGTGTGTGTGTTTAAAATCTCCTAGATAGGTGGTTCTCCAGCCAATTAAATTGAGTTCCTGTAAGTGATATTTTTAATTCTAGCTGATTACAGTGGGCTGTCAGTTTGAGAATCAGTTTCTAGAAGAATGGGATTTGTTTGAACGAACCAAAATGCAAAACAAGACGAAGCAAGATTTCAGCCTCAGTGAAGACTTATTCTAAAGCTCCCTGAGCTCTGAGTTTCTATGATTAAATAAATATCTTCTTGCTATACAGAAAGAAAACAGTGCATATTCTGAACAGTCTCTTGTATCTGGATACGTGTGTGTGTGTGTGTGTGTGTACATATATATTGTCCCCAAAAAATATTTGGTTCAGAAAAATATAGTTCTTAGACTGGTGACCTTGAGGTTTGCCATAGACAAGTAGTCCTTTGGGCTGGTCCCTTTCTAGGGGCATATAAACACTTTTAGAAATGTTTGATTTCTCTGAGGAAGATGTCCTAACATGGAGAAGCAGAGACTGAGTTTCAGAATTCAGGTAGTCCCCAGGACTCAGTCTTATCTGTCTGAGGCTTTATTAATTTCATTCAAGTGAAATGTCTTTGGAATGGATGGTACCATTGACACCCGTTTTAGAATGTCTCTGCTTGCACACGTATTTTTTCCCAAGGATACAGCTAATGGAGTTTGAAGGCTTTTCATCTCAACAGAGCCCTTATCAAATCTCCTCACGTCTCCAAGTACCTGTGGCGGCCCGGTTCCCTCTTAATTCATTCTCTGGGCTGCATTCAAGAATATTTGGAATCTCCACAAGAACAAATAAACCTCTGACCTCTGATACACATGTAATCGTCAGAGGTCCACTCCTCAACTCCAGACTGTCCCCAAATGCCACTGAGATGACATCGGAGGCCATCGCGTTTCCTGTAATCCATTTGCCAAAGACTTGTACCAGACATTGCATTTCCTACTTCAGCAGTAGCTGGAATTTCTTTCCTTCCGGTAACCAGGGGGTCACAGGTCAAGGGAGACTCTGAAGGTGACAAATCTGTTCAGTCCCTTCAGCTCCAGGGCCCAGGGCTTCGCCGGTCATAGCCACCATCTCTTATACTTCCTTTGTTTCCTCCATTGTGGTAAAGGGATGGAAGACTTAGCTGAGGATGCTGGTAAAACTGAAAACTCTTAAATCAGCTGCAAGCCCTGGAGCCTCAGTGTCTCCCTCTGTAAAATAGATGCATCCTCTCTAAATGCACTATTATAATCAACAAAAGAGGCAAAAATAGGTCGCTTTTGAAAATCAACACAGCAGGCGCCCTTTTGGCTCAACCCCATTTTGATAGTGATATATGGTCCTCATGACCTGCAAATAGCTCTCCTACCTTGAAGGTGGTCTGGGAAGACCAAGAACATTCTAGAGAAGAGCACAAGTCACTCTTTCTACTTCCTTTGCAAAGTGAGCCTGTGCTCCCAAATGACGTGTAAATAGTGTTTAGCTATGTTTATCCAGAGAATTGCCCACTTATTATCTGGCCAGCAGGGAACAATTCCACCAATAGCCCACCCACTGATAAAGTTACACAGTTACTCAGGGGACATGGTAGCAGCAGGAATGTCGGCCTGTCCTCTTCCATTGCAGCCTGTTCATTACTGTAGGCACATCTTGACTCATGTTGACTTCTGTGACATCCACGCTCAGCCCCTCTGGAGCAGTGTTATAATTCATTAATTCATTCAATTTGTATGTGTTTGCACTTGCTTGTATGTCTGTGTATACAGTACCTCCAGAGATCAGAAAAGGATATCAGCTCCCTTGTAGCTGGAGTTACAGAAGGTTGTAAACCACAGTATGGGTGCTAGGAACCAAACCCAGGACCTATGGAAGAGTGGCTAGTGCGTGCTTGTGATGGCTCAGGACCTCTGGAGCAGTCTTTAATGATGCAAAAATAACACATGTTTGCAGGGCTGGGAAAAGATGGCTCTGTTGGTAAACTGCTTGCTGTGTGAGTATAAGGACTTGAGTTCAAATCTCCAGCACTCGAATGTGGTTGCCAACTTCCATGATGCCAGTGCTGCGAAGGAAGAAACAGCAGGATCCTGAACTTTGCCCACAAACTGGTCTAGCCAAATCTTTGAAATTCAGCTTCAGTGAGAGCCTCTGTCTCAGGAATCAGAGTGGAGAGTGATTGGGGAAGATACTTGATGTTGATTTCCGATTTTTATACATGTACATACGTGTGCACACTCACACCCCCAGGGTTCAAATGTTACTACATGCTCACACATAATCTAGAATGTATTAAACTCTTTCACTGAAATGGTGTCAACCCTTTCTATGGATTTCTTCACTTATAACAACACATGCGCATGTATGTGCTTACACACACACACACACACACACACACACACACACACACACACAAATACACACACACACAACTTCACAGAAGCCACGAGTATTGTCTTTTAATCTTATCCTAGATGGTAGTAAGACATTTCAAGTGGAAGCAGTAAAATGTGAAGCTGACAGTGTTTGAAATTTAGGGCATGTTGCTTCCCTATACATTATTCCTAGCCTCTAAAATATTCATAACCATTTAAAAATGATTTATAGATGTATAGAATTCTACCCTGATAATGAGTGCTTTATGTATTTGTATTCCTCAGGATATGAGATGCTTAGTAGTAGTTGGAAAACCAAGTACAGTAAAATTTTTATAACATATCTGTTAATTATGTAAATTAGCACACTATACATATTTACTTATTATATATAGATATATATGCATATATATACACATATATACATATACACACAAACTCATATGTTGGCCAAAGCCTTACAATGAGAGATACCATGTTACAAAGCAGAAACCTGTCAGGAATCTATGAATATAAATAGTTTTTAGCAACAGCATATTATCAAGGCATTCTTAACTACATTTGGCATTTTTGGAGCAAGAAAAATGCTGGGGTTTCATTAAACTGCAGCACAAAAGAAATGCAGAATTTGGACCCTATATGGAGAATGTCCTTGAAATGAATAGACTGCATAGAAGTGCTGAAAGGTATGTTTATGCAAAACTGACCTGTTTCCAAATTATTCTTTTAAAAAATCCCTATTTTAAGCGCCCAGAAATTAACAAAAAATGCAGTAAATAATTAAGAGTATGTTTAAATGTCAAATATAACATTATTCATGATGAAAGTGAAGTTCATAAAAGATTCATTTGTTTTCTTATTCATGTAAAATAACAAGATCAAATAGAGTGAAACCAGTGTCTGTGTGATTTGTCTCAACTGTGCATAGTCCTATCTCATTCTAAGAGCGTTACCCACAGTGTTTACTGTGAGGAAAAATATATATATATTTCCCCTCAGTGTAAAAGTTGCTATGGATATATAGAAAATTGAAGTTACAAATAATTTTTACAATGAACCATTTAGGCTATATTTTCTTCTGTCTTTCCAGGTGCCATGAGATCACCCCAGGTACCCAATGTAAGCCAACTGGGCTTTGCTGGTCTCAGCAGAAAAGGGAAGTTCTGGGAAATTGGCCATTGGAAACGCCAAAGGTTTCCTCTTCCCTTTGAGGCCAATAAAGCCAGTTGCTAAGAAAACAGGGCCTTTTGGCTAGCCAGAGGACATGGTTCATTCTCTGATTTGTCATGGGATCACAGATCAACTTTGAAGCATTCATTGTCCTGAAAAAGGAGTGTGTTGCAAGCTTTCTCCAACTAGAATCCATATTGTTGGGAATTGCTTTATTTTTTTTAACCCAGGGATGGTGCTGATAACAGTAGAGTTAGGAGCACTTACTCCTAAGATGCACACACACTGTGTATGTGTGTGTGTGTGTGTGTGTGTGTGTGTGTGTGTGTGTGTAGCCATGCTGGCCTTGTATCTGCTGTGTAACCAAGCTTGAATTTCTGGTTCTCCTGCCTACATCTCCCAAATACTGGGATTACGGGAATGGGCCACCACACCTGGTTTTATGTGGTATTGGGAACTGAACCTAGGGCTTTGTGCAAGGGTAGAGAAGCACTCTATAACTGAGCTACATGCCCAGCCTTTCTGGGTGTGTTTTAAAGCCCAGCTTTCTTTGTCTTCCAGCTGAAATGACTTTCCCTGTCTTGAGAAGTGTCTTGGGTTATGTGCTAGATCTCTGAGAATGCAGCTGAAAATTCAGTCTTGGGTAGAATCTCCTCAGTTTCAATGATGGCAGTCTATCAGATTTAGTCAGGAACAAACTGGCCATTCATCTCAAGATGGCACTCCATGGTAAGCTGCTAGAAGTGCCAGTCTGATCTGTTGCATCCACCTTGAATCCACAAAACTTAGTTGTCATTGGAGACCTATTTCCCCAAACCCTTTGGAATAGAAAGTGCAACCCCTTTCTGTCTGAATTACTAAAGGGGAGAGTATGAGTTCAGGGGTTGAGTTGATTGGCTCTAGCAAGACGCTCACTTAGACAAACTTATGGGGCAAACAGCAATGGAAAGCAAGGTGGACCGAGGTCTGCTCCCTGAGTAATTGGTACCCACTCCCTGGTCACTAACTTTCACCTTCTCAGCCATCGCCACTAGCACTTTTACTCCCTGTCATAATTCTCCTTGTCTCCTGTATCCCTCTTTTTCATGTGTGCATGGTGTACATGTGCATATATATGAATGTTTGTGTGTGGGAGGTACACAGGCATGGTGGTCTATGTGCACTTGTGTGCTTGTGCATGAGGAGGCTCCAGGCTGATGTTCAGAATTATCCTCTGATACTCTTTCACCTTATTCACTGATGCAGGGTCTCTCAATTAAACCCAGAGCTCACAATATTGCTAGTCTCAGCAGCCAGCTTGTCCTGGGGATCCTCTGTCTTCACCTGATGCTAGAACTACAGGTGAACTATCATGTCACTGGCATTTGAGTGAGTTCAGAGGATCCGAACTCCAGCCCTCATGATTGTGTGGCAAGCACTTTTACCACTGGGCAATCTCCCATGCTGTCCTATATCCTTTTTCCTTTATAAAATAATAACATAATTTTATCCTTGTAAGTACTTATTTATTATGAATCTATCGTATGCCAGGTGACATATATACATTCTCAGTAATGCTTAAATACACCATTCAAGGGAGGCAAAACTCTCCTCTTTCTACTGAGAGGAAAACTTGTGAAAAATAAAGTGTCTTACCCAAGCCCACATGCTGGTAGGAGGTACAGCTGGGTTTGTCTAGACTCAGTCTCCAAGGTTAATCACCTAACATATCCCAGCCACCACAGTGGCATATATGAGACTTTCTTGGTTATTATTGTTTCTTCTACCTATCTGCTCCTAGTAGCAGCCACCAAAGACCCTCCTTACATCTGTCCTTGAGACCACAAATTCATATCTATCAGATGCCAGAGTTATATGATGGCTACACCAAGTAATGATATACTCAAAAAGTAAAATCATACTCAAGTGATTTAGTCTCACACAAGGATATAAAATCATATGAATAATTTTATGTTTATTTGGTGTAGAAATGGTAACAATTTAATTATATTGGACTATACACACTGACAGAATGACTATTACTGTTGTCTATCATTGGCCTTTTTAATGTGGCTCATTGCTATCAAGCTTTAAACCTTCTGGCGTCCTCAGGGAAGGTGAAGTGAGAAGTTGGCAATCTACTCCAAGGAACGTACCCTCTCTTTCTGCTCCACATTCTCACACCCTGTGTGAATACACCACCAGATATTTGTCTCCCCAAACACAGAGAGAGCCACAAATAGCCTGGGCTCCCATGGCTAAGGGGAAGCTTACAATTGCCTGCCTAAAGCCATCCCACTTCATGGCCCTTGTTATCACACGGTCACTGTGGTAGAGAAGGTCACAGTCTTCCTTATCCCAGGAGTTTGAAGTAGGCATAGGGTTAATGGCCATTCCTGGGAACAAACTCTGTCCTCCCCTTTTTAACTCAGGATAGGCCACCGGGTTTGCTTTGGACAATGAAATATGTGCAGAAATGTCATTCTGAACACTTTAAGAATCAACTCCTAGAGCAGGGAACATAGCTCAGGTGATAAAGCACTTGCCTTCTAGTCATAAGGACAAGAGTTTGGTCACCACAACCCCAGAAAGAATCTGGATATGGTTGTGCACACACAGTTTTGGCACTGGAGAGCTAAGAGACAGAGAGCTTAGCTTAAATGGAAAGTTCCAGGCCAAGTGGGAGACTGTCTCAAAAAAACAAAAACAAAACAAAACAAAAAAAAGGTGGCCATCACCTGAAGAATGGCATTGATGTTGACCTCTGCCCTTTAAGTGTGTGTCCTCACACATGCATGTGCACCTATATGAACACATAGACCTATACACACAGATGCCCATGTACATTCTCTCTCTCTCTCTTAATTTTGCTATGCCCTCTTTTTGCTTGGACATGAAACATGTGTATTTGCAATCCAAGGGCTGCTTCCATCTCCCTGGGCCTCTTGGAAGACACAGAGGATGAGGAAGGGAGTCATGGCCAAAGCATAACAGAACTGTAACGTTAGTGGCTGATAAACCACAAACGATGCAAAACACTGTGGTTCTGGCAACTTTTGGTGCTGTCTCATTGCTTAGATACAGAACTCTCTCTGCTCTATCATTGTACAATTATATTTGAATCCCTTCAGTGACTAAAATTATTACTAGTGCCTGAGGCAGAGCATCCCATTGTTCACTGGCCTTGCAGGGAAGCTCCTCCCAGCATTATATCAAGCTCTTTTCCTGGGACAAACTCCTACACACAGAGCCATCTCCCAGCACCTTCACTTTTTTATTTTGTTTATTTATTCCTCAATTGATTGATTGATTGATTGATTGATTGAGGCAGGGTCCCTCACTGACCTAAATCTGTCCAATTTGGCTAGTCTGGCTGTTGTGCTCTTGGGATCCTCCTGCCTCTGCCTCTCCAGTTCTGGGATTCCAAGCACACACTACCATACCTGTACGTCTTTATTATTATTATTTATGTTTTTATAACATGGACTCTGGTGGAATCAAATTCAGGTCCCTGTGCTTGTACAGCGAGCACCTTCCTGACTGAGCTGCCTCCCCAACTCTCCTGTTGTTATGAAGAACAAATGCCAAGGTCTAGCGTGCCTTCCCCTGGCCCCCCCTTTGACCAATGCTGCTTACATATCTTTCTCTGACAAAACCAAAGAGAAAACAAAAAATGCGGAGATGGCCCGCATTCTGCGACACACACTCTACTTCTCAGGACTCTTTAGACTCTTGCAATGTGCTCGGTAAAGACACTGGCCTTGAATTTTAGGACAAAATGCTCTGTTGCTGAAATTTTGCCTCAGGATCTCCTTGGAGAGTCATCCGGGTGATTTAGAAGAGGGCTGTGTTTTCTATCTGTGTCCTAGTTTCTTGTATTTCCTTATTGAATTTCTTCTTCCTCCTTTTCTGCTGAAGTCAATGCTGAGAATCACCACCTCAGGAGAGCACTGCATGGGAAAGGGGGAATTCCACAGCCAATTCCATATCAATATTTGAAAGTACAAGAGACAGGAAACGGAGAGATCACTTATCACGCCCCATGCAGTCATGGAGCATCAGATTTCCTATAACCAAAGTGGCACTGCTGTTCAGGCGCTTTGGAACTTTGTCCCCAGCACCCAAGGCTGTCCTTCCCCAAGTCACCTTGGATGGTTTAGATCTGCCTCTAACAACCTGGTGTCCTTTAACATAGGTCCATTAGTGGAGCACAAGGTATGGAGGAAGAAATTGATCACAAGAAAAGATATTGAGGGCCTGGGGCTGTGGCTGGGTTGGTAGAGCGCTTGCCCGGGTGCACAAAGTCCCCGAATCCACCTCATCTTGGCACTGTGTAAACCAAATATGGTGTCACATGCCTTTAATGCCAGCATTTGAACAATGGGAGCAGGAGGATCAAAAGATCCTTGGTTGTATAGTGAGTTCAAGGCTAGTCTGAGCTACATGAATCTCTGTCTCAAAAGAAACAAATATAAATAAATAAACAAACTTCCTGGCAGAGTGTGTGTGGAAAGGAAGGAGAAAGTGAGAGACAGAGCACACAGAGAAAGAGAATCTGTTGTGTTTCCCAAAATCACTATGTGAGGGACTAGAGAGACAGCTCTTGCAGAGAACCCCAGTTCTGTTCCCAGCACACACGGGGGGCTCACAATCACTTGTAACTCCAGTTCCAGAGAATCTGACACCCTCTTCTGGCCTCCTCAGGCCCTGTACACACAAGGGCATCTTTTTAAAAAAATCACTATGTAGTCTTTAATCTTGGCCTCTTTTCCCAGGTCTACCTGATCCTCTAGTCCCCTGAGCCAGTGCCTGGCTGACACTGACTGTACCTCAGTCACTTCAGACATTCTTCCCAATCTTTGTCAAAGTGCTTGGGTTTTCCTCAGGACAGTGACCACTTCTGCCTTGGAGGATGAGACACAGCGAGGCTTGAGTTTCTCCTTGTTGACAGTACCTGGAGGTAAACATCCTTGAAGAGTCTATAGTGTATGCTACACCATGTGTACATTATACCTGTGTTTACAGGGCATAGACATAAATAGGTTAAGAGAGGGTCCCACGCTCCACAACTAATTCGAGAATCTTATGTTTACACAATCCATTTTGTAGTGCCTTTCCTGCTTCCTAACCCAGTTTAAAGTGTCTCAGCTCTCGCCATTTGTTAACAGAAGTTATTCCCCAATTACATCATGCTTACCTTCAGGGGGTGCAATGAAATAAAGCGCCTACATTTATGTAAAATTAGGGTTTTTAATTCCCTTGTACCACCTTCAATTAGCCCATTTTTTGTCTTTATTCATTACAGACTTTTCCACTCTGATCCATGGATAACTGAGTGGAAGGAGTTTGAAAATGTACTTAGGACTCTGTACTTCTGAATGATCAGAGTGGTGAATTAGATGTGCCCAATAAGCTGGCTCCGGGTGTCCCAGTGAAATGTCCTATATTAAAATGCATATAAAGATAGAAACTGGTGACAGAATTATCAACTAAATTTTGCCATGGCCGGAAAATTGACATTAGCCGAATCACTGATTGTAGCATTACCTATCTCCAACCTGCTCCCCATGCTCTGAATCACAGCAGTACCAGTCCGGGGAAGAAGGCTATCTATATTCACGTGCAATGTTCTGGTGTAGTGAGCACCACCTTGCCCAAGAAAATAGAAAGGTTCACCCCAATTAAACAATGGCATCCAGGCCCAGATTCCCAGTCTGCTCCACCCTATGCCCCCCAACCCCCCCTACCCCGGTAACTTTTAAAAACATGCATTTAGCCACTGTATCTCAGAACTCTCATTAGGCCATGCACAATAGCTTGGAAAATCTCACAGACAGGAGGAAAGACAGAGATTTATGAACGGTGGGTGTTATTTCGAACTGTGACTGATTCTTCATGTCATGTCAGGAAAGCAAATATCGGACCAGACTGAGGCTCAGACTGAGGCTCAACCAAACACGCCGATCTAGAAAGGCTGTCAGTGGGGAGCCGAGCGAGGGAGCTGCCTATCAAAATGATCTAAGAAGTGGGACTGCTGGCACCCAGCTGGATGGCAGGAGGTTGAAGGGTGCCCCTGCTTTTTCTGTTGCTGAGACACTAACTCTGGGGGCACTTTTCCTGTCTTTAAGGATGAGTAAACAACAGAAAAAAGGAGGAAGAAAGGGAGGGAGGCTGAGCTACCATAGCATGAAGACGCAAAGTAATCTGTATGTGCGTGCAAAGCTATGTTTAACATAGAAAGGAACACATGAAACAGGGATGCCTAACCTTTTTGATCTCTCTGGGCCCTAGTGGATAAAAAAGAATTGTCTTGGGCTACGTATTGAAGGAATGAATTGTCTGGTGGCTTAAAGAAAGAGATTAGCCTTAAAGATGCTTTTCTGAAAGTCAAATTCAAATTTTACAATGCATTGTTCCCTGTTTTCTTCAAGAAGGAACCCAAGACTTCTAGGAAACAAGGGTGGGCTGCCATCAAGGAAAACAAAACATAGAAAATGTGCCAACAGGGGCAGAGGAGGTGGCTCAGCGGGTAAGAGCACTGGCTGTCCAAGCATGAGGATCCCAGTTCAAATCCCTAGCACCCACGTGAGAAGCTGGGTGTGACAGCGTATGCGCCTGGAACACACTGATCACCAATCCAGCCTCAGTTGCAGAGAGCCTTCCCGAGGGGATAAGGTAGAGGGAGAGCAGGACACCCTACATCCACTTCTGTCTTCTGAGTGTGAATAGGCAAGTGTATCCACACATAAATGTGCATCTCTCTCCTCTCTGTCTCTGTCTCTGTCTCTCTCTGTCACACACACACACACACACACACACACACACACAAGAGAGAGAGAGAGAGAGAGAGAGAGAGAGAGAGAGAGAGAGAGAGAGAGAACAACATAGGAGTAATCATAAAATAGTAAAAAGCAAGTTCATTGTACATTTCTAAGCCCAAATCTCTATTTTTAAGATTTTAAGTGTGTGTGTGTGTGTGTGTGTGTGTGTGTGTGTGTGTGTGTGTGCGCGCGCACGCGTGCACACACTCATGGGGGTGCACACACATACATAGGTGTAGTTTACTGAGGAGGCCAGAAGAGTGCATTAGATTCCCTGGAGCTGAAATTACAAGTGGTTCTGAGCTAACCACTAATGCTGGGAACCAAACTGTGGTCCCTAGAGCAGAACTTGCTGTTACCCACTGAACCATCTCCCCAGACCCCAGAACTCTCTTGTAGGTGAAGGTAACAACAACAAGTTCTAAAGATGCCATGACAAAGTCAAGTATACCACTCACGTCAAAATTAGACAGCTTGAGGATTGGGAAGTTCCAGACTAAGAGGAGCTCCAGGCATAGAAACCACAGAGAGAGAAGGGCATGGGGTGCTCTCAGCATGAGTTCCTGTTGAAATTGTCAGCCAGCTTCTTGCTCCCATTTCTGATCTCCTGAATCAGCTTCCTCGAGAGCTGCAGCTTAGACATCTTTGTTACCCAAGAGCTCCCAGGGGACTGTGACACAGAGCAGGGGCTGAGACTCACAGTGGAAAATGAGCACCATATTCTCCTCTCTTCCCCTGTTATCTTTGTAGACATGTGTGGGTGTCTGTGCAGGCACAGATGGGTACGTGTTTGTGTCTGTGGAGGTTAGAGGATGACCTTGAGTTCCAGTTCCCCTTTCCACCATGTTTAAAACAGGGGCTCGTTGTTTTCCCTCCTGGCTGTGTGAGGCTCGCTGGCCTGTGAACTTGTGGGAACTCTCCTGCGTCTGCCTCCCGTCTGTCTTGCTGTAGGAGAGCTGGGATGACAGACACCGGCAAGAGCACCCAGCTTTACGTGGCTTCTGGGGATCGGAACTCAGGCCTCCACGCTTGCAGAGCAAGAGCTTTTCCCACTGAGACATCTTCCAGCCCAATAGTAGCTTTACTTGAATTTTCCTGTGGCATCAATGGCGAAGTGAAACTTGTGTGCTTTTAGCTTTTAGCTGTTGGTTTGTTTGGGGGAGCGGGGGAGGTTGTTTGTTTGTTTTTCTCTTTTGTAAATTATCTGTTCGCGGTTTTGAAAACATTTCTATTTAAGACTATGGTGATACGTTTCTTGCTACTTTGAAATTTTGCATTATACCTAAGAATCTGAAGCAGTGGTTCTCAGAGTTGCAGAAGCCAGGTCCTGTGGTGTATCATTTGCTTTTCCACCTGCTTGAAATGTCTTTCCCTTCCTGTGTGTAATTGTGGATTTTAAGCATGCTGGATTCTCTGAGCACACAGAGTGTTTTTAACTAATTTCATGTTTTTTCCCTAGTGCCTGGCATTCATACATTAAGAAAAACACATACCCTATGGAATAGCCATAAGCAGCACGCATAGGAAACAGGAAAAATACCGTATAGGTAGAAATATTCTAAAATAATTAGAAAAAAGCACAATCAGTAAGCACAGATGGTTTTTTCAGGTCACTCTATGTTGAGGAAGCATTGACTCTCCAATACAGTACAGAAGGGGACAGAGGAGTCCCTGCGAGGCCACGGTTGTATGTTACTTATGCACTTTTGAGAACATTCTTTTCAGGGTCCTAGAGGGTAATGTGTGATCCTTCCCCCTTTGATTTCTTCTTTGTGTTCATGCTTACCAAAGCCATTCCAGCCAGAGGTCATTTTAAAAACTGATCTCTGCTTCTTGTAGCTTCCCAAGATGGTCATTATCCATCCATTCACCCAGTATTCCATCTTTGGATTGGCGCACTTTCAACCTTCCCTTATTTCAAGGAGTGACTCAGAAGTTCAGGGATGATTTTATTTCATTATTTTTAAGATTTTTATTATTTTTACTTCATCTCTATGAGTATGAGCATTTTGTGTGCTAGATATGTATGTGTACCTTGTTCATGCAATGTCTGTGTGGGCCAGAAGGGGGTGTCAGATCCCCTAGATGTGAAGTTCAAGATGGTTGGCCCTGTCATGTGCGTCTGGGGAACTGAACCTGTGCTCTTTGCAAGAGCAGCAAATCCTCTTAACCACTGAGCCATTTCTCCAACCCCTTTGAGGAATGATCTTAAGATCTGGTACAAGGTCACATCTCCTGAGTTTAAACCAGCTAATCCCCAAGATGTGAACTTGATTTTTAATTATGGGAGCTTCATGAAAGTCATACCATCCTCAAAACTAGGCTATGGGACAACATGAGCCAAAGAAGCAATTAGGAGTCATGTTTGACCCAGCCAAGCCAGGGTAGCAAGCTGTGATCTGACCATAGGACTGAGTGGGGCCATTGTTGCTGTACCCAAACTTCAGCAGATGCATTTCCATGGAACCTTCTAATATTTTGCTTCTATTTTTTTACATACCTTAGTGTTTCATTAATGATAGAATGAGTCTTTCAAAAATAGCCAAAGAACCATTTCCATATGCAGGAGGTATCAAAGGAATGAATCAGTCTCTGATATGAAATGAACACGATGAGTCTTAGTGTTTGTTCCAGCCTATTAAATAAAAATAATTATTTTGAGCTTTCAGTAATGTGCTTGTTTCAAGGTTAGGAATTGTCAGGAAATAGACCTTGAACAAAAAAATCAACAGGGTGGTGTCACTTGCGTGCTTCTGCCTTTTCCAACCTGGCTCTGTAATGTTGAGGCGTGGGTGCTCCCAGGTGCCTTTGGCCTAAGATTGATTCAGAGTTAAATGTGTTGATTTGTCAATAGAAAGGTTTACAAAGAGACTGAGGAGGAATTTATGTATATTCTCTGCTACAAAGTGGAATTTAAGGTTCTAGTCAATAAATCCTTACTTGATATATTGGATCTTCAGCAAGAAGATGGAAAGTGATGCTTGTGAACAGCCTTAATTAAAACTCAGCCCTGGCAATTTTTCTTTCTTCTTTAAAGACAGAAAGGAAGAAGTGGGGGCTGGAGAGATGGCTCATTGGTTAAAAGCACATACTGATCTTGCAAAGGGCCTGTGTTTGGTTTCCAGCACCCATATCAGATGGCTCACAGACCTATAACTGTAGCTCCAGGGAATTCAATCCTCTCTTCTGGCCTGTGCAGTATACCTACACACACACACACACACACACACACACACACACACACACACACAGAGAGAGAGAGAGAGAGAGAGAGAGAGAGAGAGAGAGAGAGAGAATTTAAAAATGGGGGGTTGGAGAGCTAGAGAGGTGGGTCAGTGGTTGAGAGTATGCTCTTATCTTCCAGATCTTCCAGAAGACCTGAATTTGGTTCCAGGCACCTAAGTCAGATGGCTCACAACCACTTATTATTCCATCTCTGAGGGATCCAACACCCTCTTCTGGTCTTCTTGAGTACCTGCACTCACAAGTACATACCCAAACTCAGGTACACACGTATACACAGTTAAAAGTAATAAAAATAAAGACTAAAAAGTAAAAATAATAAACTAAATATTAATAGAAGAGGAAGAATAATTAAACAGGGAGATTCTTTAATCAATTTATGTTTTCAATAGCGTATTCATGAGAATACTGTTTTTAACATACTAACACAGACTGCTTACCCTTATTTTGATCACTTTGTTTTATTGATAAAGGCAAATTGAAAATTGTTCAACATACTAGCTCATACACACTTCCCATGAGTAAAACACACTTTTCTGTAAGAGGACTAAGCTTACTAAACTAGTAAGATGTAATTGAACACCCTTGGAAAGTGTTGTCATTTCCTAGGCCCTGTCTGCATATCATTAATTTGTCTACCAGATACATAGTACATTCTTAGATAAGTCTGATGTTCTGTGAGATATCTGGAGTAGAGACAACTGGCCTCTAAGAGATTACAGGCTAATGAGGGACCTTGGTGAATGAGCTATAACATGATAAATGCTATCACAGAACGTGTATATAGACCAGAGAGAGGCCAGTCTGCTTGTGGGAGTAAGGGAGATGTTCCCAGAGATCTTTCTGTCTGTTTAATCTTAAGAAAGAAAGACAAATGACTAGTTTTAGCATTATGATATGGTGTTCAAGGAAGAAAACAGTGTATGCTTAAAAACAACTAATTCTCTCTCTCTCTCTCTCATGCTTGCGTGTGTGTGTGTGTGTGTGTGTGTGTGTGTGTGTGTGTGTGTGTGTGTGCACATGTGCTCATGGAAGCTTAACATTGACATCCGGTATCTAGAAATCTTCCTCAATCACTCTCCAAATTATTGTTTTTAGAACTTGCAACTTCTCTCTCTGAACCTGGAACTTGCTAATTTGGTTAGACTGGCTGCTAGCAATTCCCATGATCCTCTTGTCTCTGCCTCCACAGTAATAGGGTTGTAGGCATGCACCATTACACCCACCTTTTACATTGTTGCTGGGGCTCAAACTTAGATCCTCATGCTTACAGGCCATCTCTCTAGCCCTTAGAGCAATAAATCTTAAAACATAATGATAAGTTTTAGGAGCAGCTTATCCGATTTAGTGGAATGGTGAATTTACATTTAGAAATGGCAGAAAAATCAGACTGAAAAAGTAGATGGAGGCCTAGATCAGAATTAGTCAATTTTCTCTGTAGAGATAGTATTTCTGGCCTTTGGGAGACTCTGAAAGCAATTTTAGACAATATATAAATGAATGGGTATGCTTGCATTCCAATAAAATTTTACTGATAAAATGAGTAAGTGGGCTGGATCTGGCCCACACTGTATAGTTTGCCAACACCTTGTATAGAATATGACAAGTTGTTATGTTGGGGCTCTGACTCGAGGACATCTTCAAGTATAGTCCAGTGAGCTCGTGTTCTAGGAACTATACTGCTGTGTGTTTGTGCAGATGAATATTAAAACAACCATCTGATCTCCAAGGAACAGGGGTGAGGAGGGGAGAAGCTGGCCAGTTTTTTAAGTGGTTTCAGAATAAGACAGGTAAGCATTGAGGGCAAAGTGGTGGAGAGAAGCTAAGCTGACTTCACCCAGGTGCCCTTCCCCCACACACCTTGAGAGAACACAGTCAGGATTTGATATAGCATTCCATAGCCTCATGATCTTGAAGATGGAGCCTGAACATCAACAATGTCTGCATCTAAGAGAGGATTCAGGCTTCAGGGTTCACTCCAATGACTGACCCCTCAAGTCAGAAATTCTACCTACACATTGGAATCAGAGCAGGCCAGTTCTAAAACCTTAGGTCTAGGCCAGTCCCTCCGTGGAGCCCCCACTGTAAACAGTACTGTTCTCTGAAAAGACCTGGGAGCTCATGGAATTCAAAGGTGGTATGAAAAAAATAATAAACGTCCTTGTTTTGTCCTCATTGACTCTTGTCTGACAGTCTTTTCATAGATGTTAAGTGTTCTGAAATATTTGACAATAGTTGAGATGTCTGGAGTACACAGCAAGTTAAAAACTAAACCACTAGCACGAAAAAGAATTAAATTTTCCATATCATAAATTCCATAGTGATCCACCCCTGGGTAGCTGGCCTGTCACTATATAAGTCCTGTGATTTACCTCTTACTTCCCTTGCCCCACCTCCATCAGAGACAGCGCCAGCTCTTGGAGATAGAATATGTCTATTCACCATTGATGTTTTGGTATAGTCTCACAGACATAGATCAACTCAGAAGGTTCTCAGAATAGCTTCTGAGAAGGGTGAAGTTTAACTTTGCCTGATCATTGCTTTCAAACTGTGGTTGCTTGGCAAAGCTTGCTGGGACACATTCCTTGTGTCCTTCTCGCAACTCCTGCTGACTTGAACACCTGAGTTCTCTTGCACTAAGTTCTATGGAGGGGTCTTAAAGTCAAGACCTTTCTGACTTCTGAAGGTCACCCAATGACCATGAGCATCCCAGTGATTCAGGTACGTGTGTCAAGCTAGTTTGTCTTTGTTTCCTTTGAAAGTGTGTTATGGCCATGATCAAAAAGCTTTTAAAGAGCTACATATTATGAAAACAAAGAAATGGAAGTTAAGAGGAATACATTTTGTTTCATCCAAAATGGTGTGTTATGGCCAAGTAAGACGGTGAAGTTGAACTAGATGGTTAGTATCCAACCAGCCTTGGCAGAATTTTATTTCTTTGTGTGTATAGTTACAACAACTTAAAAAAATTGCAAACATCCTCAAGTCACTGTTAATCCTAGATGTTTGGCTAAAGACATTTAAAATGAGACTTAGTTGATGAATTCAAAGTTAAGTTGCTGGGCAGATAAGGCCATAACGTGCTTGCCTTGGAAGGATGAGGACCTGAGTTTGATCCTCAGAGCCCATATAGAAAACCAGGTGTGGTGGTGCATGCTTTTTGCTAGGGAAACACCCTGGGGCTCACTAACCAGCATGTCTAGCCTTATCAATGAGCCTTAGGTCTCAAGAAAACCATGTCTCAAAAGAAAAAGCAGATGACCCTCTTAAAATAGCATCTGAAGTTGACTTCTGGCTTCTACATGCATACATATACACATGGACACCAGCAGACACATGTGCATACATCTATATAAACATGTACATATACCTGCACACACATTAATTTCAGAAATTAGGCTGCCAGATTATTGTAAAATATTTCTACTGTATGAATATAGGCATTCCTAAAAGATGATTCTGGGCAGTGAAGAGAATGGCTAGTGACTCCTCTTGGGTTTATGGGGGATTACATCATTGCTTTCTCTGGTCTTCATTAGTGAAGGTAATTAGATCTCAGATAACTAAGGTAGGGGAGGAATAGTTATCTCTCTTCATGGTATGCCAGCAGGACCACAGACATGCAGATCACACTGCCACCTCAGAAAATTTCTGGATCCCATTGTAGATCAACAAATCTACAATACTAAGAGTAGACCCCAAGATTTTATATTTTAAGCTAAAGCTCCAGGTATTTTTGAGCAAACTCAAGTTTGGGAGTCATCAGGTCTGTTGTGAAGGGCTGGAGTCACATAAGTTGAGTGGCTAAGAACCTTTGGGTCAACTAAATTCAACATAAACATGAGGATGAAGAAATCTCCATCACAGGGTTGAGAAGCATCATTCACATAAGACAAAGTTAATACCAACTATGTGGTGGTTATTAATCCCATAGGCATTTTGTTTGAATTGTTAAAATATCTGACTCAGTGCTCCATTTTATTTTATTTTTGGGTGAGGATGTGGTGTATATGTATGTGGTTCATACTTATGCATGTGCACGTGTGTGCTGATGTGCAGAGGCCTGAGGAGGGTATCAGGTGTCTTTCACCATTGCTCTCTCCATTATTGACTTGAGATAGAGTTTCTCACTGAACAGGAAGATGGCTAGGTTTTAAGCTAGGGTGGGGGCTTGTCAGTGAGCTCATCTTCCCATCTCTACTCCAAATGCTGAGGTTACAGGCACATGCAGATATGCCCAAGTTTTCATGGGGACTTTAGTGTGGTGTATTGTGTTCCCCAAAATATTGTGTACTCTAATAAATTTATCTGGGGTCAGAGAACAGACAGCATAGATACAAAGGCTAGAAATGGTGGCACTCACACTTAATCCTAGCATTCAGAGATAGAAATCCTCTGGATCTCTGTGAGTTCAAGGCACATTGAAACAGCCAGTCATGGTGACTCATGCTTAATCCAGAAGCAAGCTTTAATCTAGGATGATGGTAAAAGCATAAATGTATATAAGTGTGAGGACCAGAAACTAGAAGCATTTGGCTGGTTAGGCATTTGCTAGTTAGCATTTGCTGTTAGCATTTGGCTGTTAGCATTTGCTGGTTAAGCATGTGCTGGTTAAGCTTCAGGCTTTCAGCAGCAGTTCAGCTGAGAGCCATTGGATGAGGACTCAGAGGCTCAGTCTGAGGAGACAAGACCAGCTGAGGATCCGGCGAGGTGAGATAGCTGTGGCTTGTTCTGTCTCTCTGATCTACCAGCATGGCCCAATACTCGCCTCAGGTTTGATTTTATTAATAAGAACTTTTAAGATTGATGCTACACTTTAGGAGTTCAAACTCAGGGCCACATGCTTACTTAGCAAGCACTCTTATGAAACGCGCCATCTTCCTTACCCTTCTATCAGCCATTGTATAACTTGAAAAGGAGCTTTGCTCTGTGTCTTACATCCTATTGCTCATTATGACAGCTTGTAAAACTCTTTAGCTGAGTGCCGCCCTTCTTCAGGAGTAGGTCCTGTGCTTTGGTCACTGTGGGGTGAACTCTGGAAGCAGGGTTCTGCCGAGTGCTGTCTGTTGTCCGCTGTCTGTCTTCTGTCTGCCTGCTCTCTGCAGTGGAGCAGGTACAGCTCTCTTGCTTTAGCAAGCCCTTGCTTCCCTTTTGTGACTCTAGAGGCAACGCTGGCTTGGACCAGTCACTTCCCTTTGCCCTTCCTTTCCCCTCACCTGAAGACAGGAGAGAATGGGATCATGAGTCATGCATTAGTCAGGGTTCTCTAGAGGAACAGAATTAATACAATGCATATATATTACAAAAGGAAATTTATTAGGTTGGCTTACGGGATTTGGACTGGTAGCGGCGGCAGCAGAGGGGGTGCCTTTGGATGGATGAACACACAAGCAAGGAGTGAAAGCAGACAGGAAGGCAGCACGTTCCCCCTCAGTTAACCCATCCTGAAAACTCCCTTCACAGACCTGCCTGGAGACATTTCTTTGTAGATTCCAGACCCAATCAAACTGACAATGAAGATCATCCATCACAGGGCTGGAGAGTTGGACGCCTCAGTTTGTAAAGTCCCTGTCATCAAGCAGGAGGACCTTTGTTTGGATTTCCCAAAACAACCTAAAATGTCAGGTGTGGCAGCACCTGTAACCCCACTGAGGTTCTGGAAGTTTTGGGGAGGGGTGGCTGGGGGGTAGAGACAGGCAAATTCCTCAAGCTCATTGACCAGCCAGCCTGGCCCAACTGATGAGCTTTAAGGTGATGAGAGACCCTGTCTCAAAAACTAAATGTGAAGAACAGTCAAAGAAGAGACCCAGTGTCAACCTCGGACCTACCGCATGCTCACGTGCACACCCACCAAAAACACACGCACTAACAAACACACACACACACACAAACACAACCAGCAGCACTATCACCACTATCACCACCATGAGAGCTCTATTCAGGGTTTGAAGTTTATACATTTTTGCATTACATAGTATTATAGAATTACATAGTATTATAGAATTAGAGCATTTAATAGCTAGAGAAGAGTGTAGAGGTTAGATTATATGTCAGTGAATGTCCCCAAAGATGGTTAAGCATAAACAGAGTGAGTAAAGCTTGGCGACCCCAGAAAACATCATTATGCTTCTGAACACCCATCCTTCTTTCAATAAATTCCTCCTACCAGATCAAAGCACCTTGGTGACAGTGTGATCAGAAATGGTTGTTCTGCTGTCACAATTGCAATGAAAGGGAATGCTTTCTCTTAGGAATACTCTAGCCTGGGGACCAGATATGGAAATATCCTCAGCCTCTTGGGGTTAACCGCATGAAAGCAGAGCTGAGTGGTGGTTTCTGTCTGGTGCAATTTGTTGATAGAGTCTCACCTGAGACTCTCAAGGCTGGGAGATGATCAGGAGAGAGCAGAGAAAGGAGCTAGACAGAGATATGGGAAAGCTGAAGTCTTGCCTCAGCTGACCCTGCCAAGAGCTCTGAAACCTCATTGTCGATCTACAGTAGCGATGGAGCCAGCCTTCATTCCCCCTGTCCTTCAGTAGCTCTGGTGGCCCTACCATCCCTGTCCTTCAATTCTTGACTGTCTGTCTCATCACTAAATATGTTTTCCCTGGAATTTCAGTGTTTTTACAAAGAAACCATGGCATTTTCTTTTTGTTCCTAGTTTTATTTCTAATTAATCAATCAGTTTGCTATTTGAAATTTTTGTGGGCTTCTTTGTATTTGAAGGTAGAGGTTCATGTAGCCCAGGCTGGTCATTTGTTTGTTTGTTTGTTTGGTAGTTTTATTTCATTTTGAAACAAGATCTTCCTATACAGCTGTGGCTGACCTGGAACTCAAAGAGATCCATATGCCTCTGCCTCCTGAGCACTAGGATTAAAGGACTAAATAACCTCACCACAGGCTGCTCCTAAACTCAAAACGTAACCAAGGATGATCTTGAACTTCTGCTTCTCCTGCCTCTTCATTTCAAATGATGGGATTATAAGCATGCCCAATATATGCAGTCCTAGAAATTGAAACCAGGTCCTCCTGCATGCTAAACAAATATTCTACCAACTGAACAATACTTCCAATACAATCTTAATTTTCAATGAACTTGATTTTTGTCATGTAAGTATTCTGGATTTTGAAAACACATTTTCTAAATCTATTAAGATCTTTCTTTTTTGCCCTTTAAAATGTCAGTGGAAATTAGCAGCTTTCCTATTAATATATCCTTGCATTTTAAAGATACTATATACCCTTTAAAGTATATTACATTATGCGTGTGTGCACATACTGTTGTATTTAGAATATTTACATTTTGTTTAATATGCATATATCTTTTTTCATAAATGAGTTTAGCCTACTTTGGAATCAAGATTGTATTGGGTCATAAAATGGCTTTTTAGCTTTCTCCATCTTTGCCCTTATCTGGAAATTAAAAAAAAATAGTATTGAGATCATCTGTGTATTTGTTCCCTAAAGGTGTTGCTATACATTCCAACAAGCTTCATGGAGTAAGGCATTGGGTCCTTGGAGCTGGAGTTACAGATGGTTGGAGAGTACCACATGGGTGCTGGGAACAGAACTCAGATCCTTTACAAGAGCAGTGAGAGATCTTAACCATTGCACCATGTCTCTAGCCCATGATCTAAAGACTCTTAACACCATCACACCCACAAAAGTTCTTGGCCCACGCAGGGCAACGCTCATAGATGCGGGCATGTTCAACCCAATAAGTTCTTTCTTCCGTGCTTGGTAGAATTGGTTTGCTCCTGGAGGTAGGCTTGAGGTTAAAATTTTACTAGAGACTCAATAAAAATGTGTTGTTATGTGGAAAATTTAAACTGTACTGATTTGAAGTTGTAGTTTGAATCCTGAGCACAGTATGTTGTTGGAAATGCTCGTTTAATCTAGAATATTCTTAACATTGTTCATCTGTGTATATGTGAGTATGCCATGGTTCTAGTCTGCTTTCTGTTGCCATGATAAACACCGTGACCAAGAGCATTTTAGGGGAGGAAAGGGTTTATTTCAGTTTGTACTTCCAGGTAAGTTCATCATTGAGGAAAGGCAGGGCAGAAACCGAAGTGGAAACCATTGGGCAATGCTGCTCACTGGCTGGCTCTCTGGCTCTTTCAATCAAACTGTTGAGTCATGGAGCGCGTTCTCAATGGATACCTCTACAAAACACCTCCTGCATCCAAAGCGTGGTATGCTTTGGAAGAGGGAGCAGAAAGATTGTAAAAACCAGAGGAACAGGGAGTTTGCTGTGAGATTGTGTCTAGGACTATCAGAAGCTACATCTATAAAGGCTCACCAACATGACTGCCCCAACATGAGTTGTGTACATTTTCAAAAGAGCAGAAAGCCCTAGTTTGAGCCTCCCCTTTGCCCTCAGCTCCTCTGAGATTTTTACCTCCTGATGCCTGTGAAATCTTTGTATCCACAACTCTAGGTTTGTTTTTTCTTGGTATAGATCATCATGGATTTTATTTACCTGTTAATCTTGTTTATTATTTGTCTCCCAAGTAGCATAAAATTCCCTTAAGAGCAGAGCTTTTTATCCAACAAGGGGCCTGCTGAAGCTTTCATGCCCACGTCAGTCAGTAGCAGTTGTCAAAAGAATGTTTCCTGAATGTGTCAGCCTCGGTTGAAGCGGTTTTCAGTTCCATTAACTTCTGCTGTATAGTAATGGCCCTGTTTTCTTACCTTTTCAGTGTGCTTTTCTAATTGTTGTTTTGATTCTCATTTCTTGAATGAGATCCTCTGATCATTAATTTAAAAAATCTTTATTTTTCAATATAAGTATCGATGAAAAGCAATGTTGGGGTGTCCCTCTAAATGTGAGCCTGAGAGTTTGTGTTTGAAGGCGTGGGCTGTTACTTCTCACTTCTGATGTTATTTGATTTAATTTCTTCTTCTTTTGTCCATGAATAAGTTAGCAATCTGTAGGTTATTTTTAAAATTCTGAAAGAGGAACAGAGATCATTTTGTTATTAGTTTATAATTTGCTTGTACTTTGGTGCAAAGATATGCTCCTTATATTAATTAATTCACTGAGATTGGCTGAGATGTGCCTCATGGTCTGGTTGGATTTAGTTTTTATTTATATATAAATGTACCATGTCTGCTGTGGTATCATGGATTGGTAGTTTATGGCTTTACTCTCACTGAACTGTGACATGATTCTCCTTTGCCTTCACACCTGTATTCAGTTCTTCAAGACATTCCTTATCTCATGGCCTTGCTTCTAAACACCATGGCCAGTGTGCTGTGACTTATCTTTTAATAAATGCATGCAACTTACATGTGTCTTAGTGATAACTGAATGTTTGTTATCAGGCTGTTGAGATCAATGGTGTTACAGACTCTCAAAAATGCTGTTGACAGGCCAGTGAGACAGCGCCATAGGTAAAGACACTTGCCAACACTGACCGCCTGAGTTCAATGCCCTGAGAATGGAGACAGGCAAGACAAGGGATAGTTTGGTTCGTAGGACCCTATTTGGTTTTGGTTATGTACACCTCTTGTAATGATGCTTTTTGTAGCCTAGACCTTCACTTGCATGCACTTTGCATATACTTGCTCCTTCAAACAATGTACCTAGATATAGTGATACATTTTGTCAAAATAAATCCTATATTCTAAGAAACTGAAATTTTTACTGACCCTCACAGCCAAGTTAATCATGCACCTTGAGGTCACTTAAGACTTAGCCTGATATTCTGCTGTGTGCTCAGCCTGTTTATTTCACCTAACTTCTTTGAGAACAATGTAACAGTCAACCTTACATGCCTTGGATTTCTCATGTAATCAGCTTTCACAACCTAAACCAATGTGTAGTTTTAATCTCAAGTTATGTGTTCTTTCACATCCCTGACCCAGAGAGCAATACATATATGTGTGTATGTATGTGTCTCATGGTAATCATTTGTTGAAATGAGTGAATAGGTCAAAAACCACCTTCTACAAGAAACATCCATCATAAATGCTGAACTTGGCATAAATTGCTTGATAATAGTATGTTTGCAGTACTGAGTGATTTGGGGTCAGTTGGCATAAATAACTTAATCCTTTGAAAAACTCTGGTAAAGATTTCTGTAAATAATCCATAATTCCTTTCCCACATGATAAATTTTGTGCTTCTCAATAAATACAGAGCAAATCTCATCGTTAGGGACATAACACACTTAGGCAATGGTGACAGATTATACGTAGGACAGACCACAGAAAGGCTAGAAACCACAAACTATAGACAGATGAGAGACATCAGGACAGAAGAGAAGAATTCAAACATGGGCTCTCTCTTGGACAGATGAGTTCCGGGGAGAGTGCTGGGGTTTCAGTCTTTAATGTGACTCTGACACATCTCGTTGCCTCTGAGTTTATCTTTAACATGTTTAATCCATGCACTTAGCAACTTCGGAACCCCCTTCATTCCTCCCCTACATCTGCCTAATGTAGTACTCCCACCTCTCAACAATATGATGACTTTCCCTCCCTCTGGTAACAATCAAATGTACAGGGTTTCCATTTACAGTTGGGTTAGAACCAACTGTATCCAGGTATGGAAGTTAGAAGGGCTGATCTGACCGGAAGTAGTTTTGGGTGCCTGCATAGAAGAGAAAAACTGTTCTCTAGGAACCTGTAGGGAGGATTCCCTGTAGTTGTAACCAACCATCTTATTAAATAAGAAACACAGAACCAATGTAAAAGAGAAAGCCGAGAGGTCAGAGCTCAGAGCTAAAATCTCACCCTTCCTCCTGCAGTGGTCCTAGCTTCCTGAAAGAGAGCCATTTCCCTGTGTGTAAGTCGGTTCATAGTCATTCTGCCTTCTCATTGGTTGTAAACCCAAACACGTGACTGCCACATCACTGTCTGAATGTACAGCCCCCTAGGTCTTAAAGGCATATGTCTCCAATGCTGGCTATATCCCTGAACACACAGAGATCTATGGGATTAAAGGCGTGTGCCACCACCGCCACACTCTGTCTATGGCTCTAATAGCTCTGACCCCCGGACAACTTTATTTATTAAACATACAATCAAAATCACATTTCAGTACAATTAGAATACCACCACAATTCCCTATTTACCTTCTTATCCCTATACATAATTGGGCATGCATATAAATAAAATCAGACATTTGTAGTCATGATTATGTAATCTATTAAAGCAGAGAACCACCCAAACTATACCACGTAGAAACCCTGCAAACCCATATAAAAAGACTCCAGCATATAGTTTAGGCCTAGAATATCCTCACTCATGTGGTCAGTTGTCATTCGTGACAGTGTGTCCCTCTTTAATCTGCACTATCACTTAGCTCCAAATTAAATGGCCTTGTTTCTTTGCAGAACTCTGTGAGCCTTTATTTCCAGTCCTTTAGAGAAAAGGCCCAGAGCATGGGAACCCCTGACCTAGATCTTGACCACAGGTAATGGAACTGGCTCTTGCAAGTTGTCCTCTGACCTTGAAATGTGGGCCATGGGACATACCCTCACACATCATGCACATACACACACAACAAACAAAAGTCAAACAAAATAAATCCCTTAATAATTTTGTATACTGTGTTCTGAATATCTAAGATGATCTTGGTTACTGCTCAGAACATTTCTTACAGTTATCTTTTCTTCTACTTGATAAAACTGAGGAATTAAAAACGAAAAGGTTTAGCCATCTCCATTTAGATATAGCTTCCTAACTTTTAAAAACATTCTTCTGCATGAAAAATATACATATTTCTAGGTGATATTTTCATGGTGGAATGAGATTTTTTTAACCCCCAAAACATTGCCTTCAATTAAAAAAATATTTTTTATTCATCCAGTGAGTCAAAATGAGATGTCCAAAGCATTAAACATCCAGACATGTCACAGCACCTAGTGACCCAAAATATGTTCAATTGAATATGCATTACAATGTGCATATGTTGCAGGCAAGCCTTGGTTCCCAGACACAAAAATAGGCTTCAGCATTCTGCAGCATGGTAGGGTCACTGGAGTTAGCAGTGGGGTCTTGCACACTCCAAACTGCCTAAAAGAGCATTTCGAATGTTCTCATAAAAATGGATAAATGTTGAAATGGCTGCCACTCTCACTGTCCTGATTTTTATCATTGCACAATGTATACATTTATTGAAATCCTATAAATATGGGCAATTATCTGTCCATCAGCTTTTCTTCCTTCCTTCATTTAACTTATCTATTTCTCAGGGCTGGGGGTTAGAACTCAGTGTCACAGATATGACAGGCAAGTGCTCCACTGCTGAGCTACATCCCAACCCCTAAAACTTTTGTATTGACATCTCTTAAATAACAATGCAAAGTTCTTTTCTAAGTCAGTTTTTGAAGCTCAGTGGCCCTCACATGGTATTTAGGAAAGACAGTGAGATCGTAGGCTGGCTTTAGATGATCTACTTAATGGAAGCACATTAAGAGTATACTACTATATCATTTAATCACTGATAAAATGATGTGCTGAAATAAATTATGCTTCGTATTTTCACCTGGGATGTCAGGCATCTGTCATCCTGCTCACTGCTAGCTGCTAGAGTTGAGCACAGTTGAGTCTGTTGAGAGACTGCAGGGAGAGACTATGCATTTCTAGGACCTGGGGCTCCCTGCTAGGGAATCAGCTTCCTGCCCTAGCCGCAGCTCTGATGCCCTTCTTCTTTCTGTGGTTTCCCTGCAAGTTCTAACTGTGAACAATTAGAGAGCATGGTCTTGAAAATGGCAGTGGAGACAGGGGGTAGGAGGCCAGTGTCACCTGCTACTGATCTCCCCTTCCCATTGCCCATGGTCCTAGCTGGGTTCTCAACACCCTCACTCTAAATTAGCCTTGTGTCTGAACAGGCCTGTGTACTGTACTAGGACCAGATGCTTCTGATCTCTCCAATGGCTCTTTGAACTATAATTCCCTCCCCCAAGAGTTCACTTCCCCAGCTTGTTTTTGTTGGCCCTGGACTGTCATATTTGGAAGCATCAGATTTGAGCTATTCAATCCTGCTGCTCTTGATGATGGGGCTTGTCCAAATGAGGACAGCCAGACCATGCCTCCATCAGAGGACACAGATATTTTTGGCTTCCTCAACTTTTGGAAGCAAATTCTCCAGACTATCTCAAATTTAGGTGTAAATCAGATACACACACACACACACACACACACACACACACACACATACACACATACACACATACCCACATGCACCCACACATGCATGTGCATACATGCTCTCTCACAAAAGAATGAATGGGTATGAATGAATAAATGGTCTCATCTATCCAAGGCTAGCTTTGAACTTGCTATGCAGCGGAGGATGACCTTGAACTTCTCATTCTCCCACCTCCACTTCTCAAAAGCTAAGATTACAGGCAAGGATGGCACCTGGTTTTGTAGTAGTGAGGATCAAACCCAGGGCTTCATACATGCTAGGCAAGCACTCTGCCAACTGAGCCACCCCCCAGCTCAACATTGCTGATTTTTATATATCCTAAGGAGTAATTCTGTCAGCATGTAACTCCCATACTTCTGGTAATGGGAACTAGACTACAATGGCTGTCACAAATATGGGAACGCTTTTTTCCTCTGTTGAGCCGTTCAGGGCTAGGCATCTGCCAGTGTTGGTTCAGCTGCCACCCTGCCACTGGGGGATCTGGATTCTTTTTCTCCCTACAGCGTGTTAGCTTTTTGTCTTCATAATTTTGCCAAACATAATTCCAGCATCACAAAAGCACACTGCCAGTCTAAACCCACCCTTGTCCCCGCTTCCGACACCCTGCAGGTTCCAAACCATCTCTGTTCCAGTTCTTTTATTTTGGGGCATGTATCTAGACAGCATCTGTGTGTGCCCGTGGAGGTGAGAGGTCAGCTTTGCTCCCAGGAACCTTACTTTGGAGACAACATCTCCCATCAGCCTAGAGCTCTCCTATTGGTGAGTCAGGATGACCAGTGAACCCCAGGGCTCTGCCTATTTCTGCTTCTCTGGCACTGGGATTACAAGTGTGTGCCGGCCTGACTGGTTTCTTTATGTCGGGTACAACTCAGGTGGTTATGCTTGTGTGGGACTTGACACACTGAGCTACCCCCAGTCCTCTGATTCCCTGACAACACCATTGTAATCCACCTTCCACACAGAAGCAGGGTAATCTTTTTAGAATAGAAAACCAGATGTTCTATTTCTATTACTCAAAATCCTTCAGCAGCCCCCTAGTAGAGTTGGGGGAAACCCCAGATTGTACTCACAAGCTTCATGTGTTTACAGAACCAGCCGGTCTCCTCCTCATCTACCATCTCTATTCCTCACCCTCTCTCCTCATGTTCCACTACACTGCTTTCATTTTTTTTCTGTCTACATACCAAGCTTACTCTCACTCTGGGCCCACGCTACCTGCTTTGTTCTCGATGGAAACCATCCTTGTCCACCTAAAATGAAGAATGGTCCGGGGCCTCCTGCCCTCTGCTCCCCTCCTTCCTAATGCATTTCTGGTCTCTGCAGCTCTGTAGTTGCTCAATCGCACTTCACCATTCCAATTTGAGTCATCTAGGCAATGTTTCCAAAATACATTCAGTCCTTGTTTCATAGATTCAAACTTAATTGGTCTGCAACAGTCCCCATGCATTGGTATTATTTTTCAAGCATGCCAGAGGATTCTATTATGCAGCTCAGACTGAGAACTCCCAGGATCGTGGTTAAAGGTGAGGAACCGTGAACAATAATTTAAGATAATCCTATAATGCTGACAATTTTATTGTCTCTATAAGGCTTAACTTGATGAGGAGGGATTAAGATGGTTCTCATTCCTGCTGTACATTCCCTATACCATAAAAAGAATATTTGTGATGAGTCAGGGCTTACAGCAAAGAATGACAAAAAATGTTGCAAACAAGAATGTACATTCTTTCCACGCCTTCCCGTGTGTGTGTGTGTGTGTGTGTGTGTGTGTGTGTGTGTGTGTGTGTGTGTGTTCCCAGGGAGAACATGGTTTCTCAGCTCATCTCACCCTCTGCACCCCTCTTCTAGCTGCCTGGGAGTTGTCAGTCAGGTTGGGGAGATGGACTGTGGATGCCGGCACCTCAGAGGCTCTCAGCAAGCATGGAGCTGGCCCAAGTGGTCTGCGAGATGAGCAGGCATGGGTCAGAGGCTGACAGATGGTCTTTCTGCCACGCGGACTGCAGGCAGATGGCTCTGACAGTTTGGACAAGGCTGCAACTTTGGGCTGCTGAGGCGGAGCCCTGCGAAGATGCTTCAAGAAGCTGCTAGATAACTCTTCCCTCTCTCCTCAGGAGTGGACATGGAGCCTGAAAATTCACAGAAGGCAGGGAGGAGAAGGAGCAGCAGGGGAGTGAGGAGGACGGAGTCTGAGGCTCACTCTCTTCAGGAAGGCCTGTACCTGGACTTTGTTGCTGCAGAGTTTGAGGAACCTCAGACTCACAGGCTGGAAGGCAATCAGAGCTATGCTTTAGCCACAGGAGATCCTGTGCATAGCTGTCTCAAATGTCTTCCCTCCCTTTTCTTGGAGGACAGCTTCTTGTGTGCCTGTGTGTAGATGTGTGTACACATGTGTGTGGGGAGGACAGAGGTCAATCTCAGTGTTGTCCCTTAGGACTCCATCCATCTTGCTTATGTAAGTGGAGTTTTCCTGTCCTGGCAGCCACTTCCAAATTACCACACAGAGACTTATATTAATTATAACTGTTTGGCCTATAGATAGCTCAGGCTTGTTATTAGCCAACTCTGACATCTAAATTAACCCATTACCTGGAAATTGCTGATCAGACGCCAGGGATCTGCTTCTTTCTGTCTCCTCTGTGCTGGGTTATAAGCATGCACTGCCACACCCAAATATTTTACACTGGTGTTGGGCATCGAACTCAGATCCTTATGTTACAAATCAAGTACCTCCCTGCCTGTGCTATCCCCTAGCACTGTGAGCATCATTTCCAAGGGGCACCTGACATCTTTCCTCTCGCTAGTGGACTCATAGTCCGTGAACAGCTTCATGGAGCTATGTCCAGCCTAAGCATAAGGTCTGGCCCACAGTAAATGCTCCTAGCATGTGTGATGTGCAGCCTGAGGCTATAAAGCAAGTAAACCTGTCTGTGCCTCCATGATCAAAACCCTTGGCAAATTTGCCTCTGCTGTGAACTACCAGTGTCCTTTTTCTCCCATGTGCTCCCATTTTAATTTACCATAGAGGCATTTTCTACCAGAAGCAAGGAGGATGAGGGATAAGTATGAGGCCTAGGGACCAGGTAGAAGACCAGTCCCAATGTTATCTATTTAAGCAAGAGCCCTAGACTTGTTCCTCAGCCCTTCTGCAGCTATTTACTTCCAATGATCTCTGGAGAAGGCCCGGATGGGGCCTCTCCTCCCTCATACACTTTGATCTGTGGGCATCTGGGGACGGCTGCTGCAGTAAGTACAATTGTCCCCTTGTCCCCACGCACCAGATTTTGCAGGGCCTCTTGGCACATGCCTACAGCCGACATTTAATTAACATAAAACACTATAAAACACTATTAAGACAGGAGCTAGATTGGGAAGCTGGCAATTCCCCAGCCCCATGCAGCCAAATCCCCAGACACAGGTATGTCCTTCAACTTGTTCTGGATGTTTAGAGACGTGCATGTCCTTTCCTGCTCCAGATCTATCACAGTGGAAGTCACTCCCCACCAACATCCTCTGGCAGACACTCTGGGGGTAGAGCTTGAGGACAATACTTCACCCTCTTCTTCTTACATTTCCCACAAGGGCTCATCATCTCCTTCGATGATATTAAGTCATCATGGCTGTATGCTAAACAACTTCAGCTATATGCAGGCCCAACCTGAGACCATCATTATCAGTTTCCTCAACTTGCCTTGCGTGTGTCTACCTGCTGTCTTCTTTCTGCCTGGAGTTCCCTTTCTCCAGAGTCCACTCTTCCTTTTGACCTGCTGCCTCTTTGAGAGGACTTCCTGTCAAGTCTTACATGCCTGCCAGTTGTCTGGATTATCCCCATGTTGATGGACCTTGCACAGAAAACAGAAATATGTTTGTTCAACTGTGGTGATATTGTGTTCCCCAATATATTTTGTACCCTAATAAACTTACCTGAGGTCAGAGAACAGAACAGCCACTAGACAAACAGAGGCCAGAAAATGGTGGCACACATGCCTTTAATCCTAGCATTCCAGAGGCAGAGATCCATCTGGATCTCTGTGAGTTCAAAGCCACACTGGAAACAGCCAGGCATGGTGACTCACACCTGTAATGCCAGGAAGTGATGGCAGGAAGCAGAAAGGTATATAAGGCATGAAGACCAAGAACTAGAACCTTTTTTAAGCTTTTAGCTTTTAGCAGCATTTCAGCTGAGATCCATTTGGATGAGGACACGGAGGCTTCCAGTTTGAGGAAACAAGATCAGCTGAGGAATTGGCAAGTTGAGGTCGGCTGTGGCTTGTTCTGTTCCTCTGTTCTTTCAGTGTTCACCCCAATACCTGGCTCTGCGTTTGTTTTTATTAATAAGACATTTTAAGATTCATGCTATAGTTCAACTGTTCTGAAAACTAATTAAGCCCATGAAGTACTCCTGGCAGCTAAGGACACATTGGACTACATAAGATGTGGCCACCATGTGACGGGAAGACTTAGGTTCTGATGAGAGTCCCACACACTGGCTGCATTGTTGTGTGATGTTGGGACACATGCTAAGTGCTCTAGAAACAGCAGCAGGATTGGCTGTTCTTCCAGGCAAGAATGACATACAACATCAGGAGACCCAAGGACCCTGAGAACAGCACTTGCCCCCAAGGTTCTTTAATGGCCACACCTTCTGGCTCTGGCTAAAAACTCATGGAGCTGAATGATGAAGGGGTTCAGAAAGGACTTTCCAAGGCATTTCCTCTGAAGCCTAGCCTGGTCTGGGATGTCAACACAGGATATTATTGACTTATTATCTATCACTTAGAAGACCCAGTCTCCCTAAAGAAGAAGTGTATCAACTCTATGAGGTGCTATCTTTTGGGGTTAGTTTAGCCTGTTCCACTTTGTCTGTCTCTCTCTGACTGTCTCTGACTCCTAGAAGGAACTCTGACCCAAGGTGACTGGAATATAGAGATGGCACCAGGGCTTACTCAGGGCTAAGCTTCCACGTGGCACATTTGCTTCTCTCTTTAATTGAGCGAAGAAAATTATATAATTTTCTACAAGTTACTTTGTTGGAAAACCAGTGACTGGGTGGGGGTGGGAGTGGTGGGTAAGAGAGGAAACAGAGCAGATGGAAGCCCAAATCAACACCAGAAATAGCCTTGACAAAGACACAGTGCAGTGGGGGAATACGGCAATTTTGAGCACTGGCTGTCCTGGACTGAGGTCTTGTCTAGCTACTTCCTGGTTGGCAATTGTGTCCGAATGCTCATCTCTCAGCACTGTCTGCCTTTCATGTTTGTTTTCAAAGAGCAGATTCTAACCCCTGCTCAGATTCTAACCCCTGCTCAGATTCTAACCCCTGCTCAGATTCTAACCCCTGCTCTGTGAGTGTCCATGGTCTGGTTAGATATGTACTGATAATTCACGTGAATCTTACTCAAAACATTGACCATGGACATTCTCTGGGCCTTACCTGGGAGCTCACAAGAATTCTGGCTTGAAGCCCTTACTCTAGAATTAAAGAATTTGTACTTCAATCAGGTCACAAATGATTTGATTTCACATTAAAACTTCGAAAATTCCAGTCACTGCTTGCCGCATAAGGCTACATAGGAGTATCGTGCAGGGGAGTCTTAAAAAAAAAAAAAAAAAAAAAAAAAAAACAAAGATTTACTTCTCCTCAAATTTACTGTTCCTCTTGTTGGGATCCTCATGTTGATGGTAGGAAGTCAGCCAGATCTTCCAGGTTTCTAGAAACTTCCATGATAATTTTAATGTGAAATAAATTCTGGAAACTATTGTCCTCCTCAGTGTTTCTCAAATCTCCGGTATGAGGCCATTCTTTCTCAAGTTCCCATCCATAATCTGGCTACAAAATGTAAAGGTGTCACATGCCTTGGATGTTATAACAATGGCAAACTGATATAAGGACTGGTAAGTTTTTACCTCACATTTGCTTTTTAACTTGTCACATATTCTTCACGGTGAGTCTGAAGACCAGTAGTGGCCATTGGAGTGTACTCTGACTTAGTAGCACAGACAACCCTCCTCCCCAGTAAAAACACCAGCTCTACCCAACCCCATGCACATTGACTTCCCTTAGGTCAAAGGGTCCCAGAGACTGTTGGACACAGACTTAGAACATGTATTTCCTGAAAGGTGCTGTCCTGAGTCCTTTAAAAGATTCCCTAATAACTATTGAGATATCGTTTTTCATCACCCCTTCCCTTTTTATGTAGCTCAGGCAGCTATACTGAAAGGTTAGTGACTTGCCCAAAGCCACAGTGCAGGCCCTAGAAGTGGCAACCTTTATGCCCAGTGATCGGGCTCTTAGCCCCAACTCTGTGGTAGACACCCCTGTACACCACACCCTTTGGTCTTCCGTCCTGCCCTTTGGGTTCCTAAATATACTCTATCACACTGCTCCCTCTCCATCTCCTTGGCCTCTTCCACCTCTCTCCTCTACCCAGACCTTTGCCATCTCTCCCTTGTCCCACGGCAACCCCCTCACTTGTCTATTCTCATGCAACTTCCAAGCCTCCATCTGAGTGGTCCTTCTAGCCTCAGAGCTGAGCAGATCCAAATTTTGTAATGGTTCTAGCTCCATAACCTCTCAGTGAAAGTTCATCTCCTGAGCACACCAGTTACTCTGCAAGAGAGCTCTGCGTGGCAAGGGTCAGTCTTCCTTCTCATCCCCTCTTCTCTTTCGATGCCACGCAGCCAGGCAGAACCACTCTGTGTGTTGACTTGAGCCAGGCTTTTATGCCTAAGGACCTTCATGCTCGCAGTTTCCAGGGTAGAGGTCTTCTCCATAAAGCTAGCTCGTTCTCCCCCTCAGATCTATCACTAACTCCACCAAGAATTTGTTCTTGATAAGCCCATCCGCTCCGTGGCTTCTCCGGTGGCATCCCAGACACTGCCCCAGAGCTCCCTGCGTCTGTGCTAGCATCTCTTGTGATGAAGGGAAGTAGCAGCTGCGCTTCACTAAACTTCCCCGAATAACACAGATCCAGGACCGAGGAAGCAGGGAAGTATTTAGCTATGTTGGAATGGGAGAGTGATGAGCAGCAGCAGTAGTGTCTTCCCACCTCCGTGCTCCCTCCCTCCCCTGTGTCCTCACATGCTCCACCCCCTCCACATCTGAGCAGGAATACTTCCATGTCTGTCCAGAAGGGACCAGCCAGTCAGGCTTTGTTGGGACTCTGCCCTTCACTCCTGAGATCGGCTGTTGGTCAGCAGACACTAAACTGCGGCTTAACTCCCTCTTCCTAATTCTTTGCTCTGTGTGCCCTGGAGAGAATATTAAATGTGTACACAAAATACATGCTAAAATATTCATGAATACATTTGGGAGGGTTTTTTTTTTCCTTTAAAATTTTTTTTTTTTTGCTCAAACCCTCTGAAAATAGAACAGAAGAAACAAACAGACAAACGTGAGACATAGAATGTAGAACAAGAGACAATAAGCAATTAGTTGTGACTGGTCACTTTGCAGAAGGTTGGTTAAAGTCCAGTCTCCAGCATGGTGCTCAAATAACCAAGGAGGATAGGGCACCCATTATTGGAGGAACATCCTTCCATTGAAAACTGTATTTGTGTGTATTTATGAAGTGTTTGTGTGAGCATGCGTGTGCTGTGAGATGAGTCTCACTGGATTTGGACCTCACTGATTTGGTTAGCCTGAATCCTGGATCAGTGAATCCAGAAATCCTTCTGACTCTACCTGTCCAATGCTGGGATTACAAGTGAATGCTACCAGGAAGAGTTTTGTTGTTGTTGTTGTTTGTTGTAATGTTGTTGTTTGATTAGTTTGCTGTCTGAGCCTGCTGTTTAGGGGACCAAATGGGAATGTGTGGTTGATGGGAGGTTGACAAGGGACTAGTGACAAAGGACAACCTTCTTATGAAATATCCTAAGAGGGTTCTGAGTCCTGCTTCCTGAAGGTGGCTGATAGAAGAGCAGGTTAGCTCTTCTGAGAAGGTCCTGCACAGCCTCCCCTTAGTGCTTGTCAACAGGAGCCCTTGAGCTCAGCATGCCTGAAGGAATGAGAGCAGCCTTCTCCATGTGGACACCCAGAAACCAAGGGTAACCTCCTCCTGCAAGTGAGAAAGGAAAGACAGAGTGAGCACAGAGTGACTGCTCTGTGGCCAGTTGCCTCTCAGTGTGTTGGTCAAAGGACCATGATTCTGTTGACAGACCTATCAGTCACCTTTCTCATTCCTGGGACCAAATGCCTTACAAGAAGCCACCTTGGGAAGAAAGGGTTTACTCTGGTTCACAGTTTGAGGGGACAGTCCATCATGGTGGGGGCAGCATGGCAGCAGGTACGTGAGGCCAGCATGCATTTCTATAGGGAGTCTAAACCTAATCATGTTGGCAATGAAGACTAAATACCATAAGGGGTGGGTTTTTCATTGGTTTGTTTTTGGTCAGAACTTAAGTCTTACAGAATCTGTAAATATAGTAGTTTAGAACAAAAGAAAGAAAGGAAAGGAAAAACTGAACCCAAGTGTTTTATATGGTAAGGTCACTCCTGTCCATCTTCCCAACTAGTGGACTTAATCCTTCCCTTTGCCCCCACTGAGATTCTGCTTTCCTTCCATGTCATCTCATGGTACAGAACATTTCTTGGACCACGACTGATGGGCTGCGGTGTTTTAAATAGTGAAGGCAGAGTTCCTTTTTGCTCTAATGTGCCCCTCCTCCCAGTAGTTGATTTGCTGAGGTCAGTCAGTACCCAGTCCCACATAAGTTGGCTCTCTTTCCTTTGTCTCCATATATGCCTTGCTGAGTGAGTGGTCCCTTCTTTTTTGCCTTCTTTCTCCTTATTTATAGGCTCATAGGATGCTCAGTGGCCCCATAGTTTAGATCTGAGGAGATAGGCGGCCCCATAGTTTAGATCTGAGGAGATAGGCATAGGGACAGAAAAAGGGGTGGCTATCTGTTTTAGGCTTGAGCTAAAGCCACAGCCTCAGTAAGGCTTTGAAAATCAGCATTGTGGTCCAGGAGTTAGGCTACCCTGCGGCTACTCATAAACTGTCTGTCCCATTGCCTTTTGCCATTGCACTTGTGTGTACAACACTCTCAGGAAGGGGAGGGAGAATGGAGAAGGAGGAAAAGGGATGTTGCACTTTGAGTGTGAAATGTCCTTTTTGGGGTCATGTGTTTGAACACTTGCTCCCCAGCTGGTGATGCCGTTTAGGAAGGGTGTGGAACCTTTAGGAGGTGGAACCTTCCTTACTAGGGGAATCAGGTCATTGGGGGTGGGCCTCCAGGCTTTATAACCTAGCCCTCCTCTGCTCTCTGACTGCAGTGCAGTGACTAGGTGGCCTCCCATTCTTGCCACCATGACTTCCCCAGCGTGATGGACTGTATCCCTTTGAACTGTAAGCCAGAATAAACACTTCTTTCCTTAAATTCCTGGCTGTTAGATATTCTGTCACAGCAACTGTGATAAAAAGTAACTGATACAATTATTACTGGGAGGATACAACTATTTCTGAGTCTCTACACAAACTAATATCACAGTAGCCTAAACCCTGCAGCAGTCTATAATAGAAAGGAAATGTGAGCACCATGGGAGGAACTTGACCAGAGGTGACTGGCCAAGGCTCTCTGACTTCCCTTACTGATTAGAGGCTATGGCCCTTTCGGATGCACACAATTATTCGCCATGCTCTCTTTGACCCATGAAGCTCAAGGTATATATACTATACAGTCCTATGTTCTGGCATTTTGATCAAAGGTACTGTGATGGGGGCCCCAATGTGGGGGCCAGTCATGATGTCATCAGGCCCTGTTGCTCATGTTTTATGACTTGCTTCAGGGTTAGGAAACAGTCTACAGATAAAAGGGGGTAGAAGTGTGTTCCTGTAGTATGTGCCTGCTGTGTGCTTGGCATGGTTTTTTATTTACTCTTTCTCCAGTAGTAATGGAGAGTGTGTTTTGTAGATTATAAGGCACCATAGCAATGTCAAGGGCTCCAGTTACTCTAGAGGAGAAAGCATGGATTGAGAAGGAAGATTCCAGTGCAAATCTCAGCTCTGGCCTTGGTGGTAAATGACCCTAAACAACCGCTCTACCTTTCTGGGAACAGAATGATTATATCTATGAAGCAAGGGACATCATCTATAAAATTAGTTTCCTAAAACAGAAGCATGAGGATGTATTTCAGACAAAGGCTTTGTCCACTGAGGTCCTTGCTATGTATATAGTCAGGGCTGAAGTTTTCCTTCCTCATGCAGTGATTTGCATATTCAAAGGATAGACAGGGAAAGACCACTCAAGGCCACGATGCCCATGGGGTCCTCAGATGACTCTTACCCATTTCCAGCTACAGAAGAGCACCCTGGCCTGCTGAGATCCAGATTTTGCTAAGTCATTTAGGAGTTACATGCCTGCCAAGGAGGTGCCAAAGGCGCAGAACTTGCTACACGCTCTTGTGAGTGTGAACTCCACTTCTCAGGTACGGTGGGGCTGGCAGGACTATTATAATATTTGGTGTTATTTTGCCTCCTGCTATTACCACCTTGCCCTCTCCTCTTTCCCAAGCTGTGAGAACAGGAGAGGTGTTATACGGTTCATATGACTGGGCTGTATTTGAGGGTCTGCAGGAAAGTTAGAGACATGCCTTGCATCCTCACCAGCTTTCCTTGCTGTGGTAAGGAACTTTTGAAGAATTTGGTGGTACTGGGACCACCCACCATTAACCAAAAACTGGAATATGTATGTTTATGGAGCTTTTTTTCCCCACCTAAAGACAGTATATTTTTTTCTCTGTAGATATTCAATAATACTGCATAGTTTTTTATTGGTTGGAATTTGTCACTTATCAATCAAAGAGCCACTTAGCTGTCTTGGAATTAAATCCCTATTATAGGAAACTCCAGAAGGCATTGGTGGTGTTGGCTGATGTCAGGCAGAAATGCCTAAAATCAGAGGTTCCCAGGCCACAGTTGGTTCTCTGGAGAACATGGAGCATTGAAGAACATGTAGGTTCCATCCTCACATATCCTGGTTTAATTACCTGGAGAGGACTCTAGCACTGGGCCTGGCCTCATCCTCTGATACTGCAGTGGACACTGGTCACTTTATAGTCACATGGAAAAACCTTAGAATCTCCCCATGCTCCCAGTCTCAACCGCAAGGCTTCTTATTGGTTGACCTTGCGTGGCTTGGGGATCAAGATCTGTTATTTTATTTTGCAATTATCATGTAGAGTAGTTTCCTAATGCCATTTTTAAGTACAGTTTGTTTTTGTTGATCCTCCCTCCTTTCTTCTCTCCCATTTCTCCATCTCGTCTTTTATCCTTCTACCTCTGGCAACGGCCTGTTCTCATGCCTGATGTGTTCTTATGGCCCATCACCACCACCGCTGTTGCCTTCCCTGGCATCTCTTTCCCTCTCCTATGGTCCTCTTTTGAGTTTCATGATCTAGACCCACACATCTATCCATGTGTATAAATATATATGTATTTAAAAGCTGATATCTGCCTATGAGAGAGAATACGTGGCATTTGTCTTTCTGATCCTGGATGACTTTGATTAACATAGTAAGTTCCAGATCTATCCATTTTCCTGCAGATTTCATAATTTCACTTTTCTTTACAGATGAATAAAATTACACTGTATATCCATATCATATTTTCACAATCTAGTCACTCATTGATGGGCATATAGGCAAAAATTACACTGTGTTTTCACAGTCTAGCTCATTGATGGGCATCTAGGCTGCTGGGTTCAGTGGCCATAGACCCTTAGCATCTTGTAATCCTGCTATGTGTTTTCAGTGTCAGTCAAAGTTGAGAATCAGTGAGTTAGCAAAATAAACATTTGAGTCTTCCCTCACAAAATCCCAACTCCTAGTTAAGAGTCAAGTTGAAACGGAAAGCTATCTAACATTACTCCTGTGGTGTTCATTGCCCAATGCCCATCCAAAAGCAGTTATAAAATTGTCTGTGATAACTCAAATACCCTGGCCTATTCTGACATCCCTATCCCAACTATAACCTCAGACTTAAATGAATTGTGTCTTTCTTATCTTAAATCATCCTTCAGACTCCAACTGAAATGAGTCATGACTCTGAACAATTTGTTGTGAACAGTCTCTGGAAATTTATTCTCAACTCTGTTCTCTACACTGCCCCATTTCCCCTTAACAATGAAGAGCCTGCTGCCTTTATTCCATGTGGATTACAGAGCTATTATAGAGCAATTCCACATGGATGATAGAGCTGTTTAGAGTTGTTATAGAGCAATTCCATATGGGTTATAGAGCTATTTAGAGATGATTATAGAGCAATTTCATATGGATGACAGAGCTGTTTAGAGCTGTTACAGAACAATTCCATATGGATGTTAGAGTTGTTTAGAGCTGTTATAGAGCAATTCTATATGGACGATAGAGCTGTTTATAGAGCAACTCCACATAGATTACAGATCTGTTCAGTGCTGTTATAGAACAATTCCATATGGATTATAAAGCTGTCTAGTGTGATTATAGAGCAATTTCATGTGGATTTTAGAGCTGTTACAGAGCAATCCCATATGGATGATAGAGCTGTTTAGTGCTAATTATAGAACTGTTAACTAGACCTCTAGGTGAGCATAGTTAGGAAGATCAGCTACTCTAACTCATCAGGGCCCTCTTCCTCCAGGCAGCTGGCCAGGTCCCAGCTCCATACACTTCGATACTAAACCATGTGGGTATGTAGACAGGACAGCTTCTGCCATTTCCTCTGATGCAATCTACCTTAAAACAAACGAATAAACAAATAAGCAAATAAGCAGGCCGTCTCACTGGCCTGTAGCTCACCAAGTAGATTAGGCTGCCTGTCCACTGAGTCCCAGGGATTCTTCTGTTTCTATCTCCCCAGCCTTAGGGTTATAAGTCTACTCCACCACACCTGGAATTGGGGACCAAGCTCAGGTCCTCATGCTTACAAGACAAGTGCTTTACCAACTCAGATATCTCCATGGCTCCCTAACTTTCAAATTGAACCCCAAATCATGTTTGATTTTATTTGGGATACATGGACTGTATAGACTAATTGGGGGGAAATTATGTGTTTGACACACAAAGTGTCCCAGTCCACTAAGACCATATACTCCTTCTGTTTATGTCTTTGAAATCAATAAAGTTTTAGACTTTTCTCTGAAAGTCTTGACCATTTCTCAATGTATACATTAGATATATTTTAGGAATTTATTTGTTCTTAATGTGCAGACTGTTCACATATGATTTTCGTATATTGACTTTTCTTAGTAAATTTACTATAATTTCATATTTATTCAAATAACACCTCTGGTTATTCTTTGCAGCTTTCAAATATAAGATCTTAAAATCTTTATTTCCTTTTTACCCATTGCTGTGCTTTTGTTTCTGCTTTCTTACAGGATTAACTAAGATTTCTGATGTCTAATCAAAATTAAACAAAAGTACTTACAATGAGGGTAACAGGATGTCTGTGGCATGAAAGCAGAAGGCAAGATTGTGTATAGGGAGAAAAGAGGCCAGCAGGAAAGGGAAAGGAGTAGGCAGGGGAGGGGAGGGAGAGAGAGAGGAAGCAAGGGAGGGGAGTAGAGAGCTGGAGGAGGGAAGGGAGGGGATAAGAGAGGGAAAGGGGATGGGGGAGTAGAGTGATAGAGGAGTCGGGAAGAGAGTAGGGAGGTAAAGGAAGCAGTGGAGGGGAGTAGAGGTTGAGGAGGCAGGGAAGGGGAGTGGAGAGCTAATGAGCAAAGTAATAGATGAATGTACAAAATGTCACAAATGCCTTGTGTTTTAACTAAGAGATTTAATGAACTAAAAACCCCAGTTTGGGAATGTTCTATTTTTAGATATTTAAATATACATTTAAAATAAGTTAATTTAAAACCTGAGTGGCAGTGGAGACACCTTTATTTTCTCCTGAACCACAAGCATAAGCCACTCTAGTATCATGTCACATTTTTCATGTTATTTGCTGTAGGCCTTTGCAGGTTTTTCATCATCCCTGAGTCATTTACAGTGAGTTCCCTTCAGTCTCTAATGGATAAGTTATATTTCACCCCTAACTTCTCACCTGTTCTGTAACCATGCCTTTTGTCCCATGACACTGCAATCCTTCTCCCTTGACATGCCAAGCTTTCCCCACCTCATCAACATTGAGTCTGGTTGGAGACAACACTCAATAATATATGATGCCCATGGAACAACTATATGCCAGGTCCAAGCTTTGGCTATAGGCAATGCCCCAAGTTTCTACTGTCTTTTCTGTTGCTTCTGCTGCCTCCAGGAAACATGCCTAGAATAGCTTAGCAGTCCAAATATGTACAGTCTTAAATCTGACCTGGAACTTGAGAGCAAGCCTACGTGAAGCCAATGTATGCCAGTCAACCACCATCAGACTTGGCTATGGTATCAATAATTCACCAGGGCTCCTAATGTCTGGCTTATGTCTTCATTCATGGATAAATGTTGAGTCCCATAGAATATTGCCTCTTCTTCCACTGTGGGACAAGCATATGTTTACCTCCCTTAATCTGTGATTACATAAAGTTGATGCTTTCTTTCATGTAAATCAGTTTTGCCTTGATGAAAGCAATTTTACTCAGTCACGATGTTCTGGTTTCGATGGATTTCTAGATTTGGTTGGCTGATTTTCTTCAGAACTTTTGCTCAGTGCATCAATGTTTATGAATGAGATGCCATGGAATTTCCTTCTCTGGAGTTGCCCTTGTTGGGCTTGGTATCAAGGTTAAGGCAGTCTTATTTTCTTTTTTTTATCTTTTATGAAATTCATTCTTTGACAATTTCATAATCTATACAAGATATTTTGATTATTGTCACCCACTCTCTTATCCCCCTCCCACTCATCCATTCTCTGTCATCCCTCCGAACCCCTCTCCCACATTCATGTCTGTTTTGTTTTGTGACCCACTGAGTTTAACTAGAGTAGCTAGGGGTTTGGAACTCTCCATTGGAGCATGGTGGGTTTGTAAGTGGGTACACAACTGAAGACAGTATCCGCCCTTACCCTAGAATTTTCTGATAGCCAGTAGTTCATCAGGGAGGAATTGGGCCAATCCATGATTGACAGTTGACAAGGCCAGTCTTGTATAGGTCCATAGTCAACAGCAGCTGATACCATTAGATCTTGAATGTGTTGGCAATGTCATGTCCAGAAGAGCATTTCACAGTGCTTCTCCTTATGTCCTGACTCTTACATTCTCCCTACCTCCCTATTCTGAGATGTGCCCTGAGCCTTACAGGGGTTGGTATAAATGCCCTCTTTAGGGCAAGCACACTATGACTGTGCAATATTGCAATATTCCTCACCCCTCTCTGAAGACATGTCCCTTTTATTTTTCTTCTTTAGACTTCCCCTATGTATAAGATCGTGCAATATTTTCTTTCTATCTCTGGCTTATTTCACATAGCAAAATGTCTTCTAAATTGTGAAAGATTGCAAGATGTCCTTCATGTTTAAGGTTGAATAATACAATAAGGTTGAATATATACCTATGCCACATTTCCCATACCTGTTTGTCTCTGGATGAATGTTCAGGCTGTGTTTACATCTTGGCTATTGCAAATGATGTTGCAGAGAAGTTGAATATTGGGTTCTTTAATAAAGAGGAGGATGTCTGCGTGATGTAGCCATTGCATTTCTGTTTTCTTTAGGAACACTTGTACTATTTCCCTTGATGAATGCACAAATCTATAATTCTGCTCTCTTCTTTAAGTATCCATCAATGTATTTATGTGCTTGTAGTTGTTATAATAGCCATTCTAATGGCTATAACATTATCTCAGGATGGTTTCTACATGATTGATGATTAGTGATGTTGAACACTCTCTCATCTAGTCTCTATTTTGACCCCTTTTTGATCAGGTAAATTTTGATTTTTAATTTTTTTTTGCTGTTGAATTATAAGATTTTCCTATAAAATATGGGTAATTTACCCCTCCTGAGATATGTACTTTACATGTATTTTCAACCAATCTGCGTGTCCTCTTTTCTCTGTGGTGTTTCTTTTGCTGTACAGCATCTTCTTAGTATGCTATGGTCACATTTTCTTAGTTTTGCTTTTGTTGACTGAGATTTTGGCTTTACTCTCCCCCATTCCCCCACCCCTACCCAAAATTTTTCAAGGCCAGTGTCATGGAACTTCTACCATGTTCTTTCATGGAAGTCTTACAGGTTTAAGTCTTATATTTCTGCCTTTTAATCCATTTTGATTTTTCCCCTGAATACAAATGCAGTTACCTTCTTTGTGTGTGAGTATCCAGTTTTCCCAGCCCTTCTAATCATCATGGTTTTCCCTATGTGAAATCTCTTTGGGGCCCCTTAAAAACAGTAGTTCACCATGTGGGTTCAGATTTGTTTTTAGGCTCTCTGTTCTATTCTGTGCATCTATGTTTCTATTTTATTTTATTTTTTTGTGAAAGTACCATATAATTTTAAATCAGAAAAAGTGATACTCCCAATGTTATATTTTAAAAGTATTATTGCTATTGTATTCAAGATTTTCTCTCTATGTGTGTGATTTTATATGAATTTTACTACTTGTGGTGGTTTGAATAGGAATAGCCCCCCCATAGGCTCATATATTTAAATGTGTGGTCATTAGAGAGTGGAGCTACTTGATGGGGATTAGGGGGTGTGTCCTTATTAGGGGTGTGTGACATTGTTAGAGGAAGTGTGTCACTAGATGTGGGTTTTGAGGTTTCAAATGCTCAAGCCAGGTCCAGTGTCTCTCTCTTCCTGTTGTCTGTGGATCCAGACTAGAACTCTCAGCTTCCTCTCCGTCACTATGTCTGCCTGCATACTGCCATGTTTCCCTGCCCCATGCGGACAATGCGTGATGGACTAAACCTCTGGAAATGTAAGCATATCCCAATTAAATACTTTCTTTTATAAAAGTTGCCATGGTCATGGTGTCTCCTTATAGTAATAGAACACTGACTAAGACAGTACTATTTTTCTATTTTTATAAATAATGTCACTGGGAGCCTGAAGAAATCTCTCAGCAGTTAAAAGCACTCAATGATCTTTCTTATAGAGGACCCAAATTCAATTTTCAGCACCAACATTAGGTGGCCTGCAACCACCTATAACTCCAACTCCAAGAGTTCTCACATCCTCCTTGGGCCTCATGAGTGCCAGTACCCATACACAGACACTTCACATACACATATTTGAAAATTTTAAAAACAAGTCTTGAAAAATCTCTTTCTCCTTTTTTTGAGACAAGGTTTCTCTGTCTAACAACTCTGGCTTTCCTGGAACTTGCTTTGTAGACCAGGCTATTCTCAAAGTTATAGAGATCTGCCTGCCTCTGCCTCCCAAGTGCTAGGATTAAAGGCATGAGCCACCACCACCCAGCAAAAAGAAAAAAAAATCCAACTCTTTCTTTTTATAAATTCTAACAGTCTTATAAGTTTTAAAATGCTTTAAGACTTTAACAACTTCTTAAATAATAAAATTTGGGTTTGTTGTTATGATCTGTGTCCTACTTCCATTATATTCATTTTTTATTTTATTTCATCTATATATTAATTATTTCTTTTCTTTGACTAACTCTGAATGATATTAATGTGAAATTTATTGTGCTTCACAATTTTATTTTAATACAGAATAAATTATTAATTTTAAAACTGTATTTAATGGTAAATATTATGCAGTTGTATGCTATGTGCAATATTTATCAATGAGGTCATGTGTGTAATATGTGTGCAGGTACCACAGAGGACAGAAGAGGCTGTCAGCTCCCCTAGGGCTGGAGTTACCAGGCAATTGTGCTCCATGATGCAAGTGCTGGGAACCAAATTCAGGTCCCCTGGGAGAGCAGAACTTTCTCTAAACCACTGAGCCATCTCCACAGCCCCATATAGTATATGTTTACAACACCACATGATCTCATCTATAAGAGGAATCTAAAGGATGTACTCAGTAAAGAGGAGAAATGTGGTGATAGGCTCTGAAGTGGAAGGGGAATTGTAGCAGGGATCTTAAAGAGTCTTATTAATAAAATCAAACCTGAGGCCAGTTATTGGGGTGAACACTGGAAGACCAGAGAGACAGAACAAGCCACAGCTAACCTCACCTGACCAACTTCTCAGCTGGTCTTGTTTCCTCAGACTGGATGCTTCTGTGTCCTCATCCCAATGGGTCTCAGCTGAACTGCTGCTCGAAAGCCTGAAGCTTAACCAGCTAAAAGCTTACCCAGCCAAATGCTTCTAATTTCTGGTCCTCACACCTTATATACCTTTCTGTTTTCTACCACCACTCCCTGGGATTAAAGGCTTTCTGGGATTAACGGCGTGTGTCACCATGCCTGGCTGTTTCCAATGTGGCCTTGAACTCACAGAGATCCAGAGGGATTTCTACCTCTGGAGTGTTAGGATTAAAGGTGTGAATGCCACCATTTTCTAGCCTTTGTATCTAGTGGCTGTTCTGTCTCTGACCCCAGATAAGTTTATTAGGGTATACAATATTTTGGGGAACCACAATACCACCACAGGGAATGGACAGATGATGTTGACCAAAGGACCCAACATCTAATAAGTTGAAGAGAACCATTCTGCAACATGATGATTATAGTTAACAGTGATGTGTTATATTCTGGGAAATGGCTGACAGAAGATTTTAATTATGTTCACTGCAAAAACATATAAGATTCTACATGTTAATTGACTTACTTCAATCATTCTATTATATGTACATATTTTAAAACTTTATAATATAGACCATACATCATTTTTATCAGTTAGAATTAATTAACTGCAATTGTTTTGAGACAGGGTCTCACTATGTAGCCCTGAATAGCTTGGAAATAACTCGACCAATCTGGACTCTAATTCACAAAAATCCACCTGCCTCTGCCTCCCAAGTGCTGGGATTAAAGGTGTGGACCACAACACTTAGCCAGTAACTAATTTATTTGCAAAGTAATTTGGAGGCAATAGATTTCTGTGGTTTAGCACTGAAAAGAAAATAACAATTTTGCATTAGGTGGTGTGGTAGCTGAAGGAAGCCATAGTGAACTGAGAAGACCGCCACACACCCTAAGACCAAGCAGTTTATGGGTAGAAAAGAAAAACCAACTTCTAGTAGAGGTCTCTGGGGAGGAGGGCCCGGTGTCAGCACCAAAGTGGAAAGGCCAGTTAAAGATGCAGCTGAGAGCTCTTGTTCATTTCAGCATTCGGTCTACAGAGCAGATATTAGTAAAGGTCCAAACGGTCCATCTGAAGACGACCCTAAGAATTCTAAGCTAGGGGGCATGGTGCCCTGCAGGATGGTTGCGGCTCTCCCTTAGGAGGAAGGTGACCTTAGTCTACAACTTCAGTCTAGAGGATGGCTTGTTGGGCAGGCTGCTGGATTGCAGTTGCCGTGGGAGATGAGTGATGGGAAGACAGGTGGAGCAGAAGCTAAGAATCACCTCTAGGGACACAGAGAGCTCTTTGAGTCTTTCTATCTCTCTCTCTCTTTCAAAAGATTTAATTTTATTTTATGGCTATGGGCATTTTGCCTGCATTTAAGTCTGTGTGCCTTGTGTGTGCCTGGTGCCTGTAGAGGCCAGAAGAAAGCACTGGATCCTCTTGATCTGGAACTAGAGATGGTTGTTAGCCACCATGTGGGTGTGCTGGGAATTGAGCCCAGGTGTTCTGGAAAGACCAACCATGTAACCACTGAGCTATTTCTCTACCCACCTACCTAGGGATAGTACAGCTCACAGTGGGATGGACCCTCCTACATTAGTTAGCAATTAAGGAAATTGCCCACAGACATGCTCACAGGCCAAAGTTGACCTGGGCAGTCTTCTACTTGTGACTCCGTACTCAGGTGACTCTTCATCTGTGTTAGTAAAACCAACCAGAACAAGCACTACACACATCAAGTCCCTAATGCCTGTTGTTGATGCCTGAGGCTTTAAAAGAAACTCTTCATAGTTCTTCTCTTCTTTTCTCTTTTTTTTCTCTTCTCTTCTGTGTGTGTGTGTGTGTGTGTGTGTGTGTGTGTGTGTGTACATACATACGTGCATGTGCATGTGTGTACATACAGGTAGAGGCCTTACCTGTTGTTCCATAGTCACTATTGACCTTTATTTTTTGAGACAGGCTGGTCTGTCTGCCCAGGGAACCCTCAGGATCCTTTTGTCTCTCTCTTTCTCCCAGTTCTGGGATCCCATGTGTGCACCACTGCACCTGGCTTTTTCATGGGTGCTGTGGAAATAACTCAGATTTTTATGCTCAGCAGGCAAGCACCTTAATGACTGAGCCATCTCCTGAGTCAAGTCCTTAGCAGTTCTTGACAGGGTCTTATGTGGATGCAGGACTCTTCATATCTATATTTTGTTCTGATTGGTGGGTATGTAAGTGCATCTTTGAATGCCAGATTACACAGTGCCCAAGTGGCTACATACAGAATGGACTAGAATGAAATTCATTCATTATCTAATTATATGATTTTAGATTTTAATTTCCTGGGTCTCACCTTTAAGCTATAATATCCGATGTCTGAACTCAATTTTGTAAGTCTCTTTTGACTATGAATTCCCCAAACTTCTGGAGTGTGGGGATGGCCACCATATCGGGTCCTCACTATGTGTGGCCAGATATATTCCTAATTAACTCACTTAGTCCTCACAATGAGCCTAGGTGGTAAATAATATTATCCTCATTTGTGGATGAGGAAACTAGGGCTCAGAGCAGCTAAGCAAACTGCCTCTGGTCACCTAGTTAATAAAGGGAGGAGTGGAGAGGCCAGTTAGTCTCCCACTAAAACCAGTGCATATGCTCACCCTCCTTCCTCCCCATCACTCTGCCTCCCGAAACCTCTGCCTTAGCAGTAATGGAAGAGGTTTTTTTTAAATCAGATTTCCCTTCCTGCCTTTTCACTAAATGGACTGTCTCAGGCTTAACCATGCTAGATAAAAATCTCAAGGCTATGAGATCAGAAATCTGTCTCCAGCAGCCCTTCCTCGGTAGGCCCATGTTTGGCTGGAAGGAGAGACATCTTCGACTTTTCAGGAGCCAGATGAGCAAAGTTATTGCCCATTCTCCGTGCAAACCGTTGGGCTTCACTTGGGTTTGGGAGTCTGGCAAAGGTTCAGAGCTTTGCATTTTCTGTGAAGCCATTGCCTATTCCTGTCAGGAGATCAGTAAATGCTGAATTCCAGAGCTGATGGGTGAGTCACAGACGCCTGGACTCCACAGAGCCTTGCTTGCACAATGCGCTGTCCAGATGAAACCCTGTGTTCTTTGTGTTGTGTGGACGCTTGCCATCAATCCTGTAGGACTGGGTGTGGAACACTGATGGACAGGAACAGAGAAGGTTCTAGAAAGGACATTTAGAGGTGTCTTCAGAGGGTTTCCTGAGGTGGGTGTGACTTTCTTTTAAGATCAAATGCTGCTGGTACAAAGAGTTCAAAGTTCTTGCTCTATTGTGGCACACAAGGGAAACCATAGTGCCTCCCTTCCTTGATCTTCACTTGAGTTTTCTTACACGCCTAACAGAGACAAGCTCAGTAAGTCAGGTTGGAGTAGAATGAGATACTGTCACTCAAGTGAAGTTGGCACACAGTAAACACATCATACCTTGTAGGATTTGTGAGTATATATGTGTACATGTTCATTTGCATGAGTGTATAGGTGTGCACATAAATGTTGACATGTATGTCTGTGCATGTGGAGTCAAGCAGTCCACTAGAAGACCACATTGGGTGTCTTCCTAGATTGTGCTCCATCTCATTGTTTTGAGACAGGGACTCTCACAGAACCCGAAGCACTTTGATTCAGCTACGCTGTACTTACTAGTGATGGAACCCCAGGGATCCTCCCTCTTGACTCTACCTTCCCAGCACTGGGATTACAGATGTATTTGTCACTTTAAAAAGGAACAAAACATGGTGTGGTGGTCTGAATGAGAATAGGCCCCATCGGCTCATATGTTTGAATGCTTAGTCCCCAGTTGGTGGAACTGTTTGGGAAGGATTAGGAGGTGTGGCCTTGTTGAAGGAGGCATGTCATTGGCTTTGAGGTTTCAAAAGCCCACACCATTCCCAGTTATCTCTGACTTGTGGTTGTTGCCTCAACTACTGCTCCAGCAACATGGCTGCCTGCCTGCTGACACGTTCTCTATGATGTTCATCGACCAACTCTATGAAACTGTAAGCAAGTGCCCAATTAAATGATTTATTTTATAAGTTGCTTTTGTTGTAGTATCTCTTCACTGCCATACAAAAGCCACTAAGACACATGGCTTCTGGTTATTGGAGTTGGATCTTCATGGTTATGTGACAAGCACATTACTAACCTGGCCATCCAAGCCAAGATTTTAAATGCTAAAGCATTTTGCTTAGGGAATCTTCAAGATTATGTGCCTTGTTCTATTTTGGATAGCTGAGAACACCAAGGGCAATACAGGTGGAATAAAACAAATGTTCTTTTTCTGACTGTTGATGGCAGAAGCAGGGTGAGACCTTAGCTCAGTGGTTCTCAACTTCCTAATGCTGTGACCTTTAATACAGTTGCTAATGTTGTGGTGTTCCCCCCCATAAAATTATTTCATTGCTACTTCATAACTGCAATTTTGCTACTGTTATGAATAGTAATGTAAACATCTGATATGCAGCCCCCAAAGGGGTTGCAGCCCACAGAGTAAGAACCACTGCCTTAGGTCTTTCAGTGCATAGATTATCTTTTCCCTACATCTTACCTGGACCAGTTCTGAGTCTTCCAGTTTCCTTTTTTTGCTAGTTCACCTGAGCAGAGACAAACAGAAGACAGGGAGTGAGAAGAGCCAGACAGCCAGGTGTGCGAGTTCCTGGCTGGCTCTGGCAGGTGACTGGGTCAGATGGACCACTGGGTAGCTTTGTGGTACTTCTCCTTAATGATTTCATGCTGTCCACATATCATAGCGGTAGAAAATGGGGCTGTTAACATGACTTTGGAGATCTTTGGGAGACAGGAAGCTTCTTTCTGATTATCCTACAGCTTTCAGGGTCCAAGAAATCTCTGAAGAAGGTTGATGCTTCCAGCCTCGGACAGAGTCAAGAGGTAAGATGGGCTTGCCTGAATCAAATGGGAATGGGCTTCTGGGTCAAAACTACAGAACACTGGAGCTACTACCATGTTCACCAAAGTAGCACAGGGAGTGTTGCTGATGTCACATTCTGGAAAACAAACAAAAGTAATGGAAAATTTTCAAATGCTGAATGTGGTCTTCAGCTTTTCTCAATAGCATCTTGGTGACAGCTGAGCTCACAGCTGCAAAGACAAGCCCTGCCATTGGACTGGACTGCAGTGGGACCACCATAACCTGCTAGTGCTCTCTCCTCATGAAGGCCTTCTGGGCCCATGTCCCCTTTATTCACTTTTAGTGTCAAGCTGCCAGGTAGCCTCAAGATATACACCAGGCACTTGATATATACCTGTTGTTAAAACATTGTTCCCAAGGACAATACGGGATGCAGGGATGCTCTAGCTTATGACCTGTATTTTGTGTTAGTCTGATGGTCGGCATCAATCGCAGTTGTTATTTCTGTGAGGGTTTTGTGTGTACAGCTTCCACTTGTTGCTTATAGATAGGTGTGTGTGTGTGTGTGTGTGTGTGTGTGCCTGTGTGTATGTGTATGTGCCTGTGTGTCTGTGTGTATCTGTGTATGTGCCTGTGTATATGTGCCTGTGTGTCTGTGTATGTGTGTGTGTATAACAATGACAGCTCCTCCAGACTTTGACCTTATTCTTTCCACAAATGCATATTAAGGGTACAATATAACATACTCTGTTTTATCTAATCTGTTATTGCTTATTTATAAATAGTAATGTCCTCAAATTTTCTCTAGTTTTATCAAGTCTATTATTGCTTATTTTATAAATAATAATGTCTTCAAAATTTCTCCAACACCATCAAAGGACAAGAAAACTTTGGAAGACCACTAAGCTCTTTTTATTTATTCTTAGAAACGTTTTTATTTTGTTTGTGTGTGTGCGTGCGTGCGTGTGCGTGTGTGTGTGTGTGTGTGTGTGTGTGTGTGCGCGCGCACATGAGTACAGTGTCATCAGAGGCCAAAAGAGGGTGTATGATCTCTTGGAGATGAAGTGACCACTGGTTGTGAGCCACCTGTCAGGTGCTAGGAAGCAAACTGTGGTCCTGTGGAAGAGCAGCGAGCGCTCTTAACTCCTGAGCTGTCTCCTCAGCCCCTAAGTTCTTTTTACATAAACCGTCTAAGAAGATTCTCTTCTGAGAGTTACTGTTTTCATTTATCAAGAGCTGTTTTGTGAACTGATAGGATCATTATGTCCAAAGCACAGGCTCCCATGTAAGGAGAAATCTAAGGGGACTGCATTTATTTGTGTAGCAATGATTCAGTTCTTGCTGATTGCCAAAATCCAGGTGTTCAGTATATGCTGTGGTGACACCCATGGTTTCCTGTGAAGTCACTTAGCTTCCTTCCTTCCTTCCTTCCTTCCTTCCTTCCTTCCTTCCTTCCTTCCTTCCCTTCCTTCCTTCTTTCCTTCCTTCCTTTCTTCTTCCTTCTCCTTCCTCCTCCCCCCCCCCTCCCTCCCTTCCTTCCTTCCTCCCTCCTCCTCCCTCTTCCTTCCTTCCTTCTTTCCTTCCTAAAGGAACTTCATCAACTAAATGAACTGATTGTTGTTCGTTAATAGGTAGGACTTGAAGTTTACATTGAAACATAAATTAGCATATTCTTAAACAAAGAGGGATTTCTGTGCTCAATTAAATTTTAAACCTTGTTAAAAGCAAAAGTGTCAAACATTCTGAGCCTTAAGAAAAACTGTGAAGGAAAGGAGAAATAAAAACCATGTAAATTTTACAAGTTTAACACAATGATATTATAATGCTTAAAAAGTAGGTTTTTTGTTTTTGCTTTTTGTATGTCTGTGTGTGTGTGTGAGTGTGAGTGAGAGTGAGAGATGGGGGGTACCTGGGGAGGTAGAAGAGGGTGTTTGATTCCCTGGAGCTAGAGTTATAGGTGGTTGTGAGCTGCCCATTGTGCGTGCTGAGAACTGAACTCCCATCCTCTGGAAGAGCTGTAAGCATTCTTAACCACTGAGCCATCTCTCCACAATGTATACTTTACTGAGATAGTAATTAAGGAACTCATTGAGTTCTTTTTTATCTGACAGGCTTTGTTCTCTGGATTCATCCCTTCACTTGACTCCTATGATCTCAAAGTGAGGGAAATACTGTTCCAACTGCTTCTTAGGTGAGGAAAGTTGGGACGAAGAAGGTGACAATTAACTCAGTGTTAGCCAAGTGACAATGCCAGACTGTCTGTCTCCAGAGTCTGGCTTTTCCTGCCACAGTAAATATGGAACAGAGGACCATAGACCTTGGAGATAGAGAACATCAAGGGGGTTAGAATCCTGACGCTGCCACTTACTGGCTGCATGACCTTGGGCCACACTACATATTCAGTGTTGCTCTGTTGTAGACTGCTTGGCTGGTAGACAGCTCTATATTGATTAGGAATGATGCCAACTGAGTAATGATGCCAACTGAGTCACTGCATGGTACTGCATAAAGAGACCTGTATTAACTCATCAATGAGGACAGGGATGTGATGGTAAATGTGAACAAAGGACCCTGGAGTTTGAGAATGGGGCATCTTCCAGATTCAGATATAGTGTCCGCATGCTACCTCTGTAGTGAGATGTAACTTAGTGTCTAGTTGTAATGAGAGACATGGTTATCAACTTTCAAATAACAGAAGCTTACTCCCATCTACAACTGAATGATTTAATGCTCTACACCAAGTATGTACTTTAGCTTCCAGAGAACATCTGCAATCAGGTAAGACATCAGATGCTCATGATGTAGTAGACGGATGTGCACACAAGGATAGTCATCACTGTTCAACACGTAAAAACATGGGCATGACTTACTGATCTACAGTGAGGATTGGGAGTCATAATGGCATAGTGTAGAAGGACTCACATTAATTCACCACAGAGTGCAGCCAGCATTGAATCAATGTGTAAAACTCTATTTTGTTGTGGTTGCACACTGTCCTAGGCACATTCAACAGGTAGGATATGGCATTGAATGGGCCTCTAAAATAAGATCAGAAAGATACAAAATATACAGGGGAAGTATGTATATGTCAAATCAATAAAAATAACCAACCCCATGTAAAAAATTTCAACTTAGCCTATTGGTGATTCAAAGGTATATGGTCACAGCAAGGAATATGAAAAGGGAGCAGATAATACATGAAAAGCTCTTAGCAGTGTCTGACACAGAGTCAGTGTTAACCTAGCTATAGTTATTACTGTGAATATCTGTGGTGTAATGTAGTGGGGGCAGGGGGAGGACTGTGGTCATTAGATTTTGTAGACATTACACTGATGTGAAAAGATACATGTAATGTAGTGCAAAGTAGAATCAATATAGAGTATCGGTTCTATATATAAAGTATCAATATAGAGTATTCAATATGGAGTATCACTATAAACAGTATTCCCTCCCTGTTTTTTTTTTAATAAAATGTAGCTCAGTTTTTGTAACAGGGAATTATCTGAAATATTAGAAGCATTTCTTTATCAGTGGCATGATATTAGAGAATTTAAGTTTCTTTGTTGTGCTTATAGGGGCATCTAAATTATTTCTTTTTTCTTTTTTTTTTTTTTTTTTTCGAGACGTTTCTTTAGTTTGCGTTTCTGATCGCTTAGACAGCTGGTCGACTCACGAGCGCTGCTCTGCTCCGAGTGCTGATTAAATGGTATTTCTTTAATTTAGAAAAAAATAGATGTATATGTGTGTCTATGTGTGGGCATGTGGATGTGAACACCAGTGACCTCAGAGGCCAAAAGAGGACATTAGATTTTCTGGGTCTGGAATTACAGGTGGCAGTAAGCTACCAATGTGACGCTGGGGACTGAACAAGGGTCCTCTGCAAGAGCACTACATGTTCTTAACCACTGAGCCAATCCCCTAGCTCCAGAGGGATTTCATTTCATCATTAAAATGTTTTATTTAAATTTAAAACAAAGCAAACCTATATAAATCTTGGCTTTTTTATTCCCTAGAAGAAAAGTTATATCTACTGAGGTGGTTCGAAAACCACAGATATTGAGTCTATTTTTCATTAGCTTTGTTAATAAGTAGATCAGTTCATAACAAGACACGGAGCCCAGATTTGATTTAGAGTGCTTTTACCCCTTTCACACTGCATGGCTGAAAAACAGAAAAAGAGAACTGAAACCAAGAAGAAAAGGAAACATACAGAATTACTTTTCTTTTTGTCCTCTTTTACTTTTAACTACTTTTATTAAGCATTTTCCCGCGGTTGGCACTTTAATCAGACTCGGACAAGCAGCGATCTTGTGAGTTTACAAGTGAGTTCAGGAAGGCGAAAGCTACAGAGATGTTCGAAACAAGCACATTTCCTCATACTGTCACAGACAGCTTTTATTTTCTCCAATCTGACAATCTCTGTCTTTCTGCTTCGGTATTTACAGCATTTATATCTAATACAGTTAGTAATATATTCAGGTTCATCTTATTGCATTTCCTGCTTGTCCCATTTGTTCTTTTCTGGTTTACAATTATGTATTTACTTTGGGGAACAGGGTATGTGCTACAGCGTGTACGTGGCAGCCAGAGGACAACTTTGGGAGTTAATCTCCTTCTACCATATGGGCATCTGGTTTCAAACTCATTGTACTTGGCAACAGAGGTCTCATGCTCATTTCCTTTGGGAGTATGGGTGGGATAAAGCAATGGGTATACACACCAATTTAAATTAGTGAGTTAGACACAACAAAAATGCAACCAATGAGTTGTTAGCTAGGATGGATTACTTTTCATTGTGGAGATATCTGCACCTGTCTCTGTATCAATTCTCAGCAGATTTTATTTATAATTAATTTTTTTGTAATTTATTTTTCTCCCTCTTCCTTTGGCTCCACTGACTTAGAGAAATCTCCCACATTACACAAAAACCATATGCTTCAGAACAAGGCCACTGCAGGTGGTCTAGACTACTATTTCAGTCACATGACTTTAGAATTTGCAAGCCTCAGTTTCCCCATCTGTAAAGGGAGGATATTTGCATCTGCATCTCATAAATTTTATGAGGTTAAATATTATCATATATATATATATATATATATATATATATATATATATATATATATGACAACAAAGAGTGCACACTTAGTGGCTGACAGCATCTTTAATCTGTCTTTTGTAACCTTTAGATAGCTTGTTCCTGTAAAATTTATCATGGATGGCTGGGCAGTGGTGGTGCATGCATTTAATTCCAGTATTCGGGAGACAGAGTCAGGCAGATCTCTGTGAGTTCAAGGCCAGCCTGGGCTACAGAGTGAGATCCAGGACAGGCACCAAAACTACACAGAGAAATCCTGTCTCAAACCAAAACCAAAACAAAACAAAACAAAAAATATATCATGAATGACTTGAGAGAAGGCTATGTGGTTCAAAAGCATGCACTTTTTACAGAAAACCTCAGTTTGGTTCCCAGCACTCACATTGGACCCCTCAAAGCTGCCTGTAACTCCAGCTTTGTAAGATGAATTGCTAAATGGTCTTATTAATAAAAAAAAACCTGGAGCCAGATATTGGGGTTAAAACTGAGAGATCAGAAAAGCAGAAATAAGCCAGCCATGTTCTCATCACTTGGAGACCCTCCATCAAAGAGACCTGCTTCCGGTATACCCATGCCTATGTGCCTTTCTGTTCTGCCATCTCATTTTCCTTTCTCTGCCTAGCTACATCACTTCTTCTTCCTGCCCTGCTCTGTCACTTCCTGTCCATCTGTAGAGGTCTCCAGACCTTTATGGTAAGTGCTGGGATTAAAGGTATGCACCACCATGCCTGGCTCTGTCCCAGTGTGGCCTTGTACTCACAGAGATCCAGATCAATCTCTGCTTTCCAAGTGATTAAAGGCATGTGCTACCATTGCCTGACCTCTATGTTTACTACTATCATGGCTGGCTTTTTCCTCTGGTCCTCAGATAGACTTTACTAGGGTACACAGATAACATATCACCACATAGCTTCAAGGGATCTATTGCCCTCTTACGGCCCCCATGGGCATCTGCACCCATGTGTGCATGCATACATACATAAACCTCAAAATAAAAAATATAAATAAATTATGGTGGCAGTAAAACAATTTTTATCCCTCCATCTATCCCTGTGGTGCCTTTCTTAATAGAATAAAAAAACAACAAAGAATCAGAATTTCCATCCTGACTCTGGCTGCTACTGTATGAATTACATTCCACAGGTTGTTGAACCTTAGTTTCCTGAATGAAATAATTTTGCTAAAGGTTTCAAAGAGTAGCTGATAGGATAGTAAAACTCACATTTCAAACTGGTTCTGTACAACAGTATAATCATTTTTCAAATATGAGTATGTGTGTGTGTATGTGTGTATTTATATGCTGTATGCATATGTACATGCAGATGCATGTACACTTGGAGGCCAGAGGTCAGCCTTGTGTGTTGATCTTCAAGACACCATTCACCTTGTCCTCTGAGACAGGGTCTCTCACTGGCGTAGGAATCACTGGTTCAGCTAGGCTGGCTGGCTATGGAGTCCTCTGGGTCTTCCTGTCTCTGTCTTTCCAGAACTGGGGTTACAAGCACATCACTGTGCTTGCTTCTTATGTGGCTTCTGGGGATTGATCTTAGGTCTTCAAACCTGCATAGCAATTGTTTTATTGATGGAATCATTTTCCCAGCCCCAAATATAAGTTAATGACAATGGTAGGGATAAATACTAGAGTTTTGTTGCCATGGATTTATCTAAAAGATATGATGTAGATTCTCTCCTCAGGAAATTTGCAGTGTAGTGGAAGGAAATGGTGGGAAATGTTTGGGACCATACCTGTCAACAGCACATGGGATGTCATTGCCTCGTATGGGACACAAACAAAATGCACTCAGCAGTTTTAGGGAAGGAAGAGGCTTGTGGGTTGAAGGATCAGAAAAGGTGCCCCCTCAGTTATAGACAAAAGTGAGGGTTTGATTGACATATGAGAGCATTGTGAAGGGAGGAGGGGCCAGGGCGAGGGGATGGATGACAGTGGCAGTCAGCAGTTTGATGTCAGAGAGGATTGAGGTGCTAGTGCCCAGAGAACCTACCCTGGTATCTGGGACAGGGTCATGTAGTGGACAGAAGGAGCAGGGAGGGGCACCCAAGGCCTTTGGTTCCTCAGTGAGAACATTTCTCAGTGTATTGACATGGAAGTAGGCTGCAGAGGATGCCATAGGAAAGTGGGTGAATTTCACTGGTGGGCTGCATACGTGCGTGCATGCATGGCACACACACACACACACACACACACGGCGCGCGCACACACACACACACACACGAGTGCACATAAACATAAAAATAGAAAGTGGATGATTTAGGAAGGAGGAAGAAGGTAGGAAGAGGGGTGTGAGGGGACAAGTAGAGGGGTGAATATGGTTAAAATACATTATGTATTTCATCAAATTGAAATATGTATTTGGTCAGTGCTTTGGTGATATAATCACTCAGTTTCTCCTTCATTGTTCTTTTGTTTATTTTATTTGTGTGTGTGTGTGTGTGTGTGTGTTTTCTTGGTATGTGTGTGTACAGGTGTGTTTACAAAACACAGCATGTGTGGAGGCCAGAGTCTACCTTGCATATCAATTCTTGCCTTCTCCTTGGTCAATTAAAAATGGCATTTTAAAATCCATCATTTTGTGTGACAAATATCTACCAACATAAAGCAGCCCACGTGAAGGCTCCTTATTCCTTCAAGAATATTGCAGGCATTTTTTAACCTCTCTAATTAGATATTATGAAACTAAATACATATACTTCATCCAGAAAGGCGATGTGAAGTAGGAAACAGTGTATCTCAACAGTTTCTTCTGCTTCATTGGAAATAGTCTCTCAGTGCCATGTACTCTTGTGTAGCTCTATTGTTGGGGACAGAGCCACCTGCACTCCAGGATGCTTGGCAGTAAGTGGTTTGGAATACAATTTAAAAGACATGAAGTGGGACTGGGGAGATGGACCGGAGTCAAAGTACATATGATATAAGCAAGAGGACCAGAGTTGGAAATCCCAGAACTACAGTGTGGTGTGACAGCCCACCTGTAATTCTAGCCTTAAAAGGCAGAGACAGGATCCCTGGAGTCAGTGGGTTACAGAGACTAACTGTCTCCAGAATCCCTGGAGTCAGTGGGTTACAGAGACTAACTGTCTCCGGGATCTCTGAGTTTGAGTGAGACGCTGCCTCTAAAAAAGAATAAGATAGACAGCTATGGAGAGGAAGGCACCTGATGTTAGACTCAGGGCTTCACACTCATGTGTGCATGAACCCACACTAGTGGACATGCATATACACCCATGCACATATGCCACATGCACACTCATGAAATGATGGAAAAGAAAAGAGAGAGACTGCGGAGGCATTTCTCTCTAACCTTTCCTCTCCATAGCCTCTCTGCCCGTCTTTATTGACCTGGTTCCCTTTATAAGGGAAAAGAGGTAGGAAAGTTTCACAGTGAGGTAAAAGCTATTTTAAGTTCTCTTTTTAAACAAGCTACTTGGGAAGATTGCATTCATTTACCATATGTCATAATGGCTCTCGACAGAACAGGGAACTGTTAGACCCAAGTAACTTGAAGACCCAGGAAGGTGATATAAACTACTTCATTTCAGAACACTTCATCTGCTGGGAGATGAGTCAGGGGGTGAAGAGCTTACTGTGCAAGCATGGGGTCCTGAGTTCAGATTCCCAGAACTCACATAGAAAAGCTGGGCATGCTGGAGCATCCCTGCAATTCCAGGGCTAGGGAGGAGGAGACTAGAGGATCCCTGCGTCTCACTGGCCAGCTGGTCTAGCTGAGAAAAGGTGAGCTCTAGAGTCCATGAGAGATCATATCTCAAGAAATAAGGTGGATAGCAGTTGAGAAAGACTCTCACCATTGACCTCTGGCCTCCACACATGCCTGCATAGTTGAATTGCTGCATGCTGCATGTATGTGCACACATTCATTCTCTCTCTCTCTCTCTCTCTCTCTCTCTCTCTCTCTCTCTCTCTCTCTCTCTCACACACACACACACACACACACACACACACAAAAAAAAAAAAAAAAAAATTCAAAGATAATGTCCAGTAGAATATTTTACTTAAGTTACAGTTGGTTTGGCTAACTTGCCAGACATAAATTCAGCACAGCTGATAAAGGGCAGTGGTGGTGCACGCCTTTAATCCTGGCACTCAGGAGACAGAGGCAGGTGGATCTCTGTGAGTTCAAGGCCAGTCTGCTGTATAGAGTGAGTCCCAGAACAGCCAGAGCTGTCAAAAAGAAGGAAGGAAGGAAGGAAGGAAGGAAGGAAGGAAGGAAGGAAGGAAGGAAGGAAGGAAGGAAGGAAGGAAGGAAGGAAAAGCCTGAAGGATTCCAACAGATTTTAACTATATTTTGATAAAAATTTAAATTGACTCAGTGTGAATAACCTGGTCTTTTGAATCAAATGTCCTAAGTGGTTGTACATGTAGATGGAACAGTGAATAGCTGTACATTTTCTCTTTGTTGTTCTTTTCTCCCATTTGTGTGTGTGTGTGTGTGTGTGTGTGTGTGTGTGTGTGTGTGTGTGTGTGTAGGCCAGAGGACAACCTGCAAAGTTGGTTTCCTCTTCCATAATGTGGGTTCCAGGGAATGAACTGGGGTTGTCAGGCCTGGCTGGACACTCCTCCACCCAGTGAGGCTTCTCGTGAGACTTTACCTGGCTATTCTTTATCAAACAGACTGAGACATGCAAAGAGGTTTGTGAAAGCCAATGAGGAAGTCAGCAGCCCTGCCCAGGATTAGCACGCAGCCCTCTCACTCAGAGATGTGTTCACCAGATTCCACTTCAAATTCAAACCCTCCCAGAGCTCCCTGGCCTCTCCTGTGTTGTTTCTGTCCACCTCCTCGGGCAGCCAAAATGAGTCTAAGATACCCTGTTTCTGTCCATGCCCTGACATCGTATTTCTTTCTCCAAGAACAGTGTTTTCCAGTGTGGGATAAGGGGATCACATTACCTGGACGGTGCCTGACTTTTTGCCTCTTATGTGTGTTGGAAGCTTTTGTGTCACACGGAGAACAGGTGGGAGGGAGGGAGAAAGAAGAGAGAGAGGGAATAAATTTTTTGCATATCAGAGAAAAAAATACATACAATCACCACTGATAACATCAAATGAAAAAAATGACTTTATATTTCACTATAAAAATAAGTAGAAATTGAACCAAATCAAATTACAGAATTTCAATTTCCCCCTATCCCAAAGAACCCTTTCTTTAAAAAAGAAATCGTTTATTAGCATTATTTCTCCTCTTCCCTTTGCAACTTCCATCAGGATGTTAAAGTACCCCCACTGTCAAGCAGAGGACAGTTTTGTAGGGATCGGAATCCATGCTGCCGCATCCAGAGCCCTCACAAATATGAATTCTGTGCTGAGCTCTCTCTCGGGAAATAGGTTCAGTGGCTGAGTTCTCCTTATTGTAGAGAGAAAAGTTGAAGTTTGTAGACTTCTTAGCAGAGAAACTTCCTTCTGAAGAGCCTTTGAGGTGAGTGAAATGAGTCAGAAGCGCACGGATTACATTCTGCTCCAAGTGCCTCAGGGCTCAGAATGTTGGGCAAAGTACGCTTTAGATTTTTCCCAGTACAGAATTGAAAAAAAAAAAATCCTGCTGTTGCCTGAAGCACTTTCCCAAGCTCAACCTGTACTAGATCCAGCTCCTAGAACTCCCCTTCTTCCATCAGAGAGGCAGAGGAGCCCAGGGCTTCAACCTGCCCTCGGGGAGTGGGTGTCTGGTCGGGGAGCTTCATGAATGACGTCACTTATGGGAAGGAAAGAAGGGTGGAAAGGAGAAGAGAAAGAAGGGAGTGAGGAAGGATGAAGGAAGGGCAGGTGCGAGTCAGGTCCAAGGAGGGCTTCAGACATGCTGGTGTTGTCCTTGGTGCTAGTGAAGTCACTAGCTCAGTGCTCAAGTGTGTGGAAAGTCACCAAGTTAGATGTGTGTAATACATGGGCTTTTCTAGTTTGCACATGACCCTGTAAAGTTTTAACACTTTGTGAAAGAGTAATGTGTGCACATGTGATAAACACCACAACCCGGAGCAGCCTAAGGGAGAAAGTTTATTTTGGCTTATGGTTCCAGGGGGACAGAATCCATAATGGTGGGATGGCAAGGCAGCAGAGGCTGGAAGCCAGCTGGTTGCACTTCAGCCGCACACGGGAAGCAAAGCATGCACTAGAAATGGGAAGAGGCTGTAAACTCTGAACGCCGGTGCCCAGTAGCATGCTTTCTTCAGCAAGGCTCCAGGTCCCTAAAAGTCCCATAACCTCCCCCGAGAGCACCACTAACAGGGAACCAAATGTCCAAATACACGAACCTGTGGGAGTTATCTCATTCATATCACAGCACATGCACAAGTGTGGATGTTTCTCCTTGTTTCAATTTTCAGTATTTCTCTACATTTTGTATAGTGCTATGTGTTCTATCTTTATTTTAAAACTGATTAGGGGGATTTGGTACATTTTTCTAAATACTTATTTTATTTATTCTCTCTCTCTCACTGTGTGTGTGTGTGTGTGTGTGTGTGTGTGTGTGTGTGTGTGTGTGTACATGAGTACATTGCAGAAACCCTCAGTTGCAACAAGAGGACATAAGTTCCCCTGGACCCGAAATAATCTGGCAATTGTGATTCTCCCAAAGCGGGTGCTGGGAACCAAACTCAGATTCTCTGGAAGAATAGGAAGTACTCTTAACCTCTGAACCCTGGCTGCTGTTCTCTGCGTTTTTCTAAGAAGGAATAGAAATAATGCATTCTGCTACAAGCAATGCATTAAGGAGTACCTGTATAAATTATTGCAAATATTCTGAACATATTATATAAAGGTCATACATGTATCAATATATACTTGTATCAATCTGTGAAATTACTCAAGCAAATGCTAAATTGGTCACGAGTTTTGACATGTGTTGACACATTTGTCTATTAACATTATTTGTCTTTTTGTCTCCTACCAATAATGAATGAATGTTCTGTTCTTCCATGCTGTTTTTTTCCATTTTACCAGCAGGATGTATTCTCAGCCTTTTTCAGTGTGGCTGATATGACATTTGTGAAAAGCAGCACCTGTTAATTTAATCTATATTAACTACTTTATTAATTTAATTATTAGGTAGAACTCATTCCATATGTTTCACGTATGTTCTTATTTTGTCTATTTTTGTGAGTTACCACTTGCTTATTTTTTCATTTTTAAAAATTAATTAATTTATTTTTAAATGTATGTGTATGGTGTGTGCCTGCCTGTCTGTATATGTACCACACTTATGCATTGCCTGCAGAGGCCAAAGGAGGAAATTGGACCCCCAGGATCTGGAATTACAGGTGGTGATAAGCAAACTGATGTGGGCACTAGGAATTTAACCAGGGTCCTCTACAAGAGCAACACATGCTCTTAACCACTGAGCCATTAGCCTTACCACTTGCTTATTTTTAAAATTATGATATAATATATTTAAGATAAAAGTTTCTGTTTTAACCAGTTTTAAATGCATGAGTCACTGGCCTTGGGTGTGTTCTCTTGGCTGGGGATCAGCAGCAGCAGACATCTCCAGAACTTATCCTGCAAATGGAAACTCTATACCCATTAAACACTAACTTCTCATTTCCTTATTACTTTTATGAGCTTTCTATATATTTAGGATAATTTATAGTTTGCTGTGTAAATCTTGACTGTCGTTCTCTGAAGTGGACAATTGCTTTTATGATTCACTTTCTGCAGACTTCCCCCAGTGCTTAACTCAATGGCTCCTACCAAGGTCATCGGTGACCTCTATATTCCTCAATCCAATATGTGAGTTGAGTTCTCACCTTCCCTGCTGGATCAGCAGAATCTGACGCAATTGATCACATCCTTCATTCTAGTTAGACATTTTTTATTCCACTTGGAATCCTGGCTGCCAGGAAGCTGGTGGTATTTGTTCAGCCATACTTGTCACACCATGTGAGTCTCCTCTGTCAACTCTTCTCCAGGTCTTCCAGACTTCAGAGAGCACCCACTCCCCTCCAAGTCTCAGGCCTTGCTTGGTCTTTCTTTGCCCATGCTTACTCCCAGGGTGACCTCCTCTGTCTTTGGCTTTCTGCAGCATCTATGCTACAGTCAGGTCTTTGGTGGATGACGTCTCTGAATACCACGTGTGTGCATTTAACTGCCTACCCAGTATTTTCACATGAATGCTCAGTCAGTTTATCAAGACTAATTTCTGTTTCTGATAATAGTAGAACAAATTGATTGAATCACCCTCTCTACAGATAGCAATTTAAATAACAGGAATGTGGGCTGGAGAGATGGCTCAGTGATTAAGAACACGTCCTGATCTTCTAGAGGACCTGATTTCAGTTCCCAGCACCCATGATAGGTGGCTCAAAAGCACCTTTACTCCAACTCCAGGATATCTGATGTCCTCTTCTGGCCCTCCATGGGCACCTGCACGTATGTGTTTATATGCACACTGAGACACACACATATAAATAAATAAAAAGTAAAGTGATAAATAATATTTTAAAAAACACATTTGAAAGTAATGGAGACCAGTCAAATAAGGAACTGTAGAGCAGTTGATCCTTGAAAACTGGCAGATGTGTGTGTGGGTGTGTGTGCATGAGTGTGTGTGTGCCACACAAGGCAGAATGGGAGAAAGTCATGGATTTGCTAGATTGAAGCATCAGAGGGCAGAGTTTGGGAACTAGTAAAATGGCTAGAAGATTAGGGGATACCCAAAAGGATGGAGCTGAAGTCAAAGCATGTGAACCTGAACTCTTCTAACTATCGAGCCATCACTGAACTGCATGTCCTGAAAGACAAACCCCAGTGCTCTGCATCAGCAGCCAAGGGAGCATAAAGAACTGAGGATGACTTAGCGTCTTCATATTGCAGGGCAGACACTTGGAAACTTTTGAATTCCTGGTCTTTACCTCAAGGTAACAAAATTCAGAAACTCTGAAATGTATTGCTATGAGGTCCAGTTTTCAATAAAGTAATTACTAGACAGATGAAGAAACAGAAATGAAACCCAAATTTAGAAAAAAAATGTCATTCAATTGGGTGGTTCTCAGACTTGGTAGCAAGTGTCTTTACTTGCTGAACCATCTTCCAGGCCTCTACTTCAAGCTTTTAACCACTGTGCACAACTCTCTGTAGTGGGAAAGACCTGACTCTTTATCAGCACACCATTGTCTGACATCCAAAGATGGACTCTGACTGCTTCCCAGTTAGCTTAAAGTGACTCCACTCAAAGGCCATTTATTGTAGATGTTCATTTACAAGTGGCAAGGGGGCAAGCTTTAGAGACAGGCATGGTGACACCTGCCAAGTGAAACATCCTTGCAATGGTTGGTTGGGTCCTTGGACATATTTGGCAGCAGTGTAAGTTTTCACATGACTCCTAAGAAAATTTTCCTGAGGGGTCAAAGGATGGAAGGGAAAAGGATGTCACCTAGAGCAAGCATGTGCAGACTGTGGACTGCAGATGTGTCTCGGGATAGTTGTGCATGTGGCCAGATACCTTTGTAGATCACAGTATCATGTCACAATGTCAAAAGGTTGAACAGCCTCTGTTCTAGCATAACAACAAGAAATAACACTGGGAGAAACAACCACGTTTGGCAACTGATGACAGTTTTAAGGCAGTAGGAGCCCAAATGACAATGGTACAAAAGACAAGAAAGCCTAAGTTCCCTCTTAGTAGAACCATAAAGCTAAAGACAACCAAAAGCAGCTAAAAGAACCAAAGAGGAAAATCTATGTCTTAAGACAATTATGGACTACAAGATGGAAAAGGAATATAGGAATTTAGACATCATGGAAGCCCTTCTGGTTGCAAGGAAAATTCCAGTGACTGTGTCACAGGATAAAGATCTGGACAAAGAAAGGTAAGAGGTTCTGTTGCTACTGAGGTGTGAGTGATAGCAGTGCCCTTCTAGGATATCACCCACAGATAGCATTGAGGGGGAGGCATCCAGAGAGTCACAGGAGAGTTAAGGTTCTATCAGAGCCAGAGGTGGCTTGACTGGAGCCAGCCATGACTGTGGGCTTCAGAGAATACACAGTCACAGAGTGGGGGAAAGTACTGAAGCTTAAGATGGAAGATTTAGTCTAAAGTACAGAGAATGAGCAGTGTGGATGAGAGTGTGACTTTGGTGGTTTAGCTAATGAGTCAGAATGTTGGCTGTGAACAGAAGGAAGGGCTTAGGTTACTCTGTTGAGCAGGAAAGACATCAGGCTGAGCAAAGGAAGGTAGTTCTGAAGAAATGAGTGATAAACACACACACACACACACACACACACACACACACAATCTACTTAACTCAGGACAACCTGGTGTATTTTTCCCTTTAGAGATCATAACTGCTAACATTAAATGAATTATTGGTCTTTGCTAGGCATGACTTTCTGTAGTTAATGTGGATTATTGCTTTTATAATGTTCCTATAAGTTGGTACCAAAATGTTCTCACTTTTTGGAGATGAGAGAAAAACTACAAAGATCTCAACCCACTGGGAATTGAAAATATACAGTATACAATAATAAATGCTGGATTCCAAGAATCCACAGTACCCTCCACTGTGGTTTGGTAAAGTTCAAGAGAGCTTTTTCACTGGGCCATTATCAGCCATTTATTTATTCAAATGGGTTCAAAAATAAAGCCTATTGGATCACACCATCATAGATAAATGGGGAAAGGGGGCAAATGGCATCATTAAATCCAGAGGAACCTATTTTTTTTTCTGTAGACCCAGCCTTAAGGAAAGCAATAAGCAGACCACCAAAGGGGCCTAGATTTGGGTCAACTTCAATGTCAAAGTGCTCCAAATGGAACTGAGGCCAAGGAACAGAAGTACACACAATAAATAAATCTGTGGGCCACAGGGTAAAATTGTGATTTTGAGTGATTGCAGCCTGGATGAGACAGCACCTGTGTAGGGAGCCCTTCGGCCTAGTTCTTTATCAGCATATGAACACTTGCCCAGTGGGTCTCTACAAGGCAAAGCTGTAGATACAGTCTCTTCCTTGGCAAGAACCGGTGGAGCTCGGGGACAGCACAAAATGCTGCTGAGGCCGCACAGCATGCACACTCTCTTCTCTCTCATGATGTTGATGATTCTCTTGGCAGTTTTTAGGGTCACTTCATCAGACATGCACGGGAAAGAAGTGATCATGCAAGCCGTTGATGGCAAATCACCCCAATTTCTGCAAATCTGCTTTGTTAAGTTCTGTATGATATTGTTGTTCTTGAGCATATGTGCCTATGTTTATCACCTTTTAGCTCTGTAAGGACAGGATGTACCTGGCTCCGTATTTAGCCAAGCTAAGAAAATGCTGACCATTGTTTTTGGTTTAAAAGTTGTTTTGATGTAAAAGTTGGGGGGGGGGACGTATTTGTTTTTTCTGAAGGTTACTGCTGGAAGATGGGGAAACATGCTTGTTTTCAAAGTATAAATAAATATGACTCAAGCTATTGGGGGCCAGTCACTTGTGTGAAACTCATCCAGTTTGGACACACTTCATTTCTTCATGCCAACGCCCCTTACTCATCTCAGGACGTAAATCCAGGCTGTGGTGGTACCACAGTGGTTGAGAGTCTGAGAGATGAGGCCAAGTTCCCACTGGAATCTGGAAGAGTTCTAGCTTTAGCCATGACAGTTCAATTGGGAAGTCTGGTTAAACTTTTGTGTGCAAACAATCAAGGTTGATCTGAGAACCAAAGCTCAAAGTTCACAATGGACTGAGAGTTTCTACCCAAGGAAAGCTGAAGAGAGTGAGACTGAATGATGGACATTAACTACAATCTCAGGAAGGGTTAAGGGCCGATCCTGAATAATGACTTGCAGGGAATCCAGAACTAAAAGTAAAAGAAAAGAGGAGGAAATCCAAGACTGATGAACCACCAGACCAGGAAACAGAATTGCTGAGAGTAAAGCGGATGTTTCTAAGAAATTTTCCCAGAGGTCAGAGTGCTTCCAGTGTCTTTATCAGCTGCTGCTGGGTAGGTATGAGAAGTTCAGATGATCTAATGTGGAGATTGTGGGCATCAGAGAACAGAGGGAAGTCAAGTCAGAAGCTCACCATAAACCCCGAGCAAAGAGGAGGGGCTCTGGCAAATGGACATAATGGGCTCTGCAGACCCCTCCCTGGAGAGTGGAATGGGAAGCTGACACTATGGATTGCACTTAACTCAAGGCTCCACGCAGAATCCAGTTCTGCTACCCATCCAACATACTGACTAGATTTCCTAGGTTCAGTCCTTACCTCTGTAACCTTGAAGAAGCTATTTAAAACTAATTTTTCATTTCCCCATCTGTAAAAGTGAAAATGTTTCGATCCTACCTCATATAAACATTATAACAACAATAATCCACATTCACTACAGAAAACCATGCCTAGCAAGGACCAAGCACTCACTGCTAGCAATTATGAGCTCCAAAGGGAAAGCACATAGGAACAAGAAGCAGAGACAAAAACCAAAGAAGGACCTATCTCCTTTTCAGTTCATGAGATGCTCTTAAAAGCAAATATCATTGATGTAAAGTTTGAGGGTGATTCAATATCCCCTAAGCAGTGGTTTTCAACTTGTGGATCACGGCCCCTTTGGGAGGTCAACCAACCTTTTCACAGAGGTCACATATCAGATATTTGCATTATGGTTCATAACAGTAGCAAAAGTACAGTTATGAAGTAGCAATGAAAATAATTTGATAGTTGGGGTCACCACAACATGAGATGAGGAACTGTATTAAAGGGTCACAGCATTAGGAAGGTTGAGAACCACTGCCCTCGAGCATATACTCAAATGTAAATTCTTACTACTATCTATGCCAGCTCATTATTAAAAATGGAGGGAAATGGATGCCACGTTTGAAAAAAAAATAGTAGAGCAAGGCCTGCATCTGCTTAGTCACCAGATACATTGAAGAGAAGACAGTAATACAAGTGTGACCTATTCTTGGAACAAAAAGTCACAGTGCTCCCTTGAAATGTAGTTCAATAAATGCCCCAGGATGGGCAGAAATTCCATTGGTAGAATCTTCATTATGTAGAGAAAGTTAGCAGAGTGCCTGCCTGGTTTCTTTGACAATGGAATAAGCCAAACAAACCATCAGCACCCCAAGTTGGCATTGGTCAATGTTCTACCACAGCAACAGAAAGCAAACCAGAGCCCCACAGTCCACAGGCTGATTGCTCTGAGATTGTTTCAAAGGCGATCATTTGACATTTTCAGAAGTTTTCAAGAAATTGGTCAGGATAAGAAGCAATTACTCACAAGCATGTCTGACTAGACAGTATGACAGTTGATGGGATTCTCTGCTTTATCCATATTTGTCTAACACCCCATGAATGTGGAAATTTGGATTGACACTTGACATAATGATGAATTTGTATGGACCACATATCATTTCAATATTCTTAAATGTTGTTTATGTGTGCATGTGTGTGCCTGCTTGAGTTTATGGGTACCATGTGCACATAGGCTCCCTCAAAGTCAAGAGGAAGGTGTCAGATTCTCTAGATCAGGAGTTACAGGTGGTTGCAAGCTACCTAAGGTGAGTGCTAGGAACCAAACACCGGTACTCTGCACGAACATTAAGTACTGTTAACACTGGACTCTCTGTCCAGCTGCTTTAGCTCTGACAGGCTCCATGATGACAGCTGGAAGCGTGTAGACAGTGGTTTCTTTCAATGCAAGGCCCTGCATAAATCTTGAACAGCTGCCTTCCCAGCTGTTGGCACATCTGTACATTGCTTTCCAACTGTGGCTTCTGCTGCCACTGAAGGTAGACACCCCAAGCAGAGATTGTATACAGGTATGACATTTCCTTTCCATACAACCCAATTTGAAAGGACGAGCTTGACAGGTTAATATTCATGAGGAAATACTCCAAATCCCATGGAAGGGTGCTGGAGAGGGGGATCAGTGGCTAAGAGCACAGTGGCTAAGAGCATCAGTGACATGAGGCATCGACTGGACTCTGATGACTAGAGTTGGGTGGTGCTGCTACTCAGGAGTCCCTTCTTTGCTTCATTTGTGTAGATCTGGTTCTTTGTAAGGGATTTATGGCAAAGCCTCCTGTGGTGGAATACTCCTGCCAAGCCTAGGGGAAGACAAATTTTATTTTCTCTTCCTCACTTCTCTCTCACCCCAAAATAGTCTCTTCTGTCTAGATATGGACAAATTTCACAGACTCACATTTCAGTTCTGGGGGCTGTTTTTTCATTTGGCTCTTTTTATATATTTGTTTTCCTTTGGGGACTATTTTATCTTTCTCTGAAGCTCATACTTTAGATATTTCATCTGTGAAGATTTGTTGTTGGTAAACTCCAAATTTACTCCAAAATATTTTTCTTTATCTTTCTCATGGAGATTTTCCTAGGAATCTACAGATATTATTTCCCCCTCAGGATTGAAAAAAGTATTATTTCACTATATCTTGGTACCTATGTTGTCTTAGCCGTTTTATGAATTCATTTGTAGTTGGATTGAAGGTGTTCCTCTTTTGTAAGGCAGAAATTTGGCTCATGATTTCAGAATAGTGTTCATGACTGTGGGCATGTCAAGGCGGCAGAAAAGAAGCAGCAGCTTGTAACGATGTTTCCACAGTTGAGAACAGAGAACAAAGAAGTAACGTGTGCATGAGAGTGTCCAGCTCACCTTCTCTACTCTTGTGGAGTTTCAGATTCCCTGCAGAGGGAATGGTGCCACCCACAGTAAGCATTGTCTTCCTACTCCAAATAACACAGTCAAGATAACCTCTCACAGACTTGCCCACAGGCCAGCCTAATCTAGACAATCCCTTATTCAGACTCTTTTCTCAGATTGTTCCAGGTTTTGTGCATCGATAATTTATCACAGATGCTCAGTATGTACTGTGATGTGGCAGCTTCAACAGTGAAGACACATGCTGATATAACCACTCAATACAATCTTTCTAAAGGGTGCTTTTGTAGTTTTTTTTTTAATTTATATAGAGAGAGTTTTGTTTGGTATTTGTTGTTGTCATTACTGAATCTGAGAACTTTCATCAATTCTGAAATTCTTATTAGGGTTCAAATACAACCCTCTCTGTTTTTCCTACTGTTTTTCTTCTGTAACTTTTGATATTTTCTAGACTTTCTCTTCTAATCTCTATGGTTCTTAAAATTATCATATTATGTTTGCTTTTTCCCATAAGCAGTAAACACTAGCTTCAGTACACACTACATGATAAGCAATTTCCTTGAATCTATATTCCAATTTTTACCAATTTGTAGTTAGACTTTCTTTTGGGACCACCAGCCCCCAAATAATGACACAAAGACTTATTATTAATTATGGACACTTAGCCTTTAGCTTAGGCTTGTTCCCAACTAGCCTTGCAACTTAAAATAACCTGTTTCTATTCATCTATGTTCTGCCATGTGGCTTTTTCCATTCTGTACATCAACATACCTAGATTCATCCACGCCTCCTTTGACTTCCTGTCTCTGCCTGGAAGAGTCCCACCTAACCTCTCCTGCCTAGCTATTGACAGTTCAGCTTTTTAGTAAAGCAATCACAATGATACATCTTCATACAGTGTACAAATATCCCGCAACATCATAGCTCTCTGGATATGATGATCATTCGGGAATAATTTCATAAAGAAATGAACAGGTGACTAGATGGAAGGTTGGTCTACTGGGCAGGTGCCAGAAAGGCCAGTCCGTAGTTAAGTTGGAGGTGGTGCTAGAAAAGGAAGAAGGGTGTTGAGTTTCATGGCTTGAATTTTGTCCTGGATGTGATAGGAAGCCATTGGAAAGGTCTTTAAAAGTACTATTATTATTAATGTGCTCCTTTTATGTGTATGAGTGTTTAGACTTCATGTATCCATGTACCATGTACATGCCTGGTGCCAGTGAAGGCCATACAAAAGTGCTGGATGCCCTGGACTGGAGCTACACAATTGTAAGAGCTGCCAGGTGGGTGCTGGAGCACAGGAGTGAGGCAGGAGTGGACTCCGAGGGAGAAGTTGGGAAGCATTCTGCCAAGAAGCTTGTCTGTGGAGGGAAGAACTGAGGCAGGGCCAGGATGGTACCTGGGGAAGCGTCAGCATGTGTTGTCAAAATTTCCTGCCACCCTGTGGTTTGTTGGTTCTTTTCTTAACTATGTCTTTGGAAAAGCAGAAAATTTAATAATATGGAAGCAGACAGAGTTAGCATGTTAACTGTCAATGTGATATAGCCTAGAATCAACTGAAAAGAGACTTTCTATTGGATAATTGTTTTTATCAGGCTGGTCTTGGGGTGTGTGTGTGTGTGTGAGGGGATGTCTTGATTACTAATTGATGTAAGAGGGCCTAGCCCACTGTGGGTGGTACCATTCTCTAGGTAAGTGGTCCTGGGCTATAAATGAAAGGTGGCTAAGCATGAGCCTGGGAGTGAGCCAGCAGGCAGCATTCCTCAGTGGTTTCTACTTCTGGTGCCTGCCTAGACTTTCTTCAATGATGGACTGGACACGTAAGTCAAATAAACCCTTTCTTCCTCTAAGTTGCTTGTGACCATAGTGGGTTTTTTTTTTTAATTACAGCAACAGAAAGAAAACTGGAATCAAGGCCTATCTATCTATCTATCTATCTATCTATCTATCTATCTATCTATCTATCTGTCATCTATCTATCTAGCTATTTTAACACTACCTCTGACCTTTTAATGAAATCTTTGCCTAACTCTAAGGGATATTTTTCCATACTTACTTCTACAAGTTTCATAGCTTTAGTACCATGTTTTGATCTATATTACATCTCAATTTAACTTAAGTCTATATACTGTGAGGTAGAAACTGAGGGTCTTCTTTCCTGTAAATACTGAGTGAGTCTATTCCTTTTTTCTTTTAATTTTAAGACCAAGTCTCACTAAGTTGCCCAGGCTGTTTGGAACTCAATCTATAGCCAAGGCAGGCCTTGAACTTGTCTTGGGTTCTTCCTGCCTTAGCCCCTCAAGTAGCTATAATTACAAGTCTGTGCCACCAACCCACCCCTGCCCCCAGTTTTGAAAATATGTTCCTCTTTCAGTCTAAATATTAGTCTAAATGCTAAATATTACTCAACTATGTATCAGTTTCTTCCTACCTTCTATGCTCTGTCCCATTCACTTACTTCCTTACCTAAGGTAACACCCTTGTCTTAATCACTGCTGTGTTAGGACTACTTTAGAAGGTGGGTTACTAATGTCTTTCCACTTGGCTCTCATTATCCACTTTTTAATCCTGGGGCATTTACTCATTGTATCACTGGGCATCCATTCAGTTACTTCCCCATAATAACGGAAACACCATTTTCACAGCATTTCATCCATTCCCTTTTTTTTCATTATTTTAAGAAATAATTTGAATGCCAAGCCTGTGGCAAGCACAAACGTTGGTACAGAAAATGGCAAATGAATCAAACACACTTCCTATCTTAAGCTACTACCATAGTGAAGGAGAGACAGAAAACAAATATTCCACAGTGCACCAAAAGCAAATGCTCAGTCAATAAATATTTAGTGAGCACGCGCTATCAGCTTGGCAGCGGAGAGTACTGAACTTGTGTCAAATTTCAGCTTTGCCAATGTAAGTGTGAGCTCTCTTCCCAGCCTGATGTCGCCCACATAATATCTTTTCCAAGCTGCACATTTATTGCTAAATACTTGGAGACTTCTCTTCTGAATATTTTCTATGACAAAAATCACAGTGATATGACTAGGAATATCTTACATTACCATGGTGCTTTTACCTTTGCAAAGTGTATTTTAGATCCATTATTTTGATTCTTCTCTTCATGTTTCTCCCATGCATTTGGAGAAGCTAATATTGTTATTTTACGTATATGCCTGTTTGCCACACGCATTCATTACCCAGAGATTCCAAAAGAGGGCGTTGGATCCCCTGGAATTTGGGTATGACGGTTGTGAGCCACCATATGGGTGCTGGGAACTGAATTCTGGTTCTCTGCAAGAACAGCCTCTAATGTAATTATTTTTATTTGACAGTAGAAAGTAGATCCCAGAAACGTTAAAAGATTTGTCCATTTTCCTTTAGTAAAGGTGAGAAGGCATCCCCCTTCTCACTCTGCCTGCTTCTTTTCCCATTTGTCTCATTAGCATCTTATCAGCACATACCTTGATGGAAGAACTTCCCAATTCCCAATTCCAGGACCAGTTACGAGCTCCAAGGGAAGCTGCCACAATGGTACTGCCTGTGGGAGGACAACAATGGATTGACAGCCTTATCTTTAAGTGCCGATGGAGAGTTATGAATGGGGGTGGAGAAAAGAATCAAGATCATTTTCACTATTATAACTGCCTGCAGAAGATTCATAGTGTTCCTGACATGTTCTTCGTCGTTTTCCCCAGACTTCTGCTGGCAGGCGAAGGTCGTCCTTTCCCACCCAGCTCTGGAGTGAAGTGATAAATGGTTTGGAAAGCTCGCACAGGGCACAGTGTTCTGAGTTATAAACAGTTTTCATTGATACAAATGTTTGAACTTGGCTTTCTTTTCTAAGCCTCCATCAGAGTGCTTGCAAAACAGCAGTGTCCCTGATAAATGTCATCCCTATTGTGAGACGTTTAAGGATGCTGGCTTAAAAAAATGAAGATGTGTAAGTGGCTGGGTATCTTTTTTTTGAAGATATATTTATTTTTATTTTATGTGTATGAATGTTTGCCCACATGTATGCTAAGAACTGAATTTGGGTTCTCTGGAAGAGTAGCAAGCACTCCGAACTGCAAGATGTCTCTCCAGCCACTAATATTGTAGTTTTGCATGCCTTTAAAGTTGCCGCATGTGTAGGATGGTGTCTCTTTGTATTCAGAAGGGATCACACAAAACTGGCCAATCAGGACTTGAAGGACATTTACTTTTCTCTGCCATGAAAATTTCCCCCACAGCTCAGCAATGTAGCAAGCTATATTATGATGATGTGGTACATTATTTAGGTTATAGGAAGAGATAAAACATTGTTCCCAAAGCAAATATTCTTCAGGAAAAGGGGTAAGGACTACAGGAACCTTGCACCATGGTACTGGCATTAGAGATATGAGTACAAAGTTCTGGCTGGGAAATGCATACACAAAATAATAGATAAGGAAATAGTGATGGCTATGGGTGTGTATGGACTAACAGCAATGTGTGTATTTCACAGCTCTATCCAGTGAGAGGACCAAGGGCAGCGAAGGCTTGTACTGAGATCTTGGTTTCTCAAGTTCTTACTACTTGCTCGTACAAGGGAAGGGGTGCTTGGTTACAAGACTGCAGCAAGAAAAGCACAAGGTAGACCCAGAACATCTGCACAACACACACACACACACACACACACACACACAAACACAATCAAACAACAAGAAAACAAGACGGAGGCATCTCATAAGGGCACAGGGATTCTCCTTTGGCCAAACCTAGGCGAATAGAACAACAAACAGAAAACATTCATTGGGGCGTAGTTCATAGAAGAAAATAAGCACAGGTCCACACTGATAAAAAGTGTGAGACAATGAGTCCATGCAGGGGGCGTGGGTGGCAGGGGCAGACATTTCCACACAAGCTGGCATGAGAGGACCACTGTGAAAAATGTTGTGGGCTGGTAGGATGGCTCAGTGGGTAAAGGCACTTGTGGCCAAGCCTGATGACCTGAGTTCAATCCATGGGACTCACGTAGTAAAAGGAGTGAGCTGACTCCTACAGGTTATCCTCTGACCTCCACACCTGTGCCCTGAAATGTGCACATGCATACGTGTGCACACAATAAATAATAAAGAAATAAATGTATGCAGGCAAGATCCACAGAAGGATGTTAAAAGCAGTGGACATCAGTTTAAGGAAAGGCTGGACACTAGCACAGAAGTGTCTCCTATGATATTTATTTGTTTATAACAAAGAGGGGAATAGGAATTGTACAGTGGCACAATCTGGCAAAACTGTCTTCACAAATGGATCAAGATGATGTGACATCACGTCACCCCTGGTAAGATACATGTTGGTGCACTTGCCCGAGAGCATGTTGGAGTACAGCTGGTCAAAAATGTGTCACCTCAGTCTAGTGATGAAACACCCAACAAGTCCAAAGTGAGGGATGAAGTAACTGGCCAAGCCTTTGAAAAAGTGACAGTCCTTGGGAGGCATGGAGAGTTAGACAGACTATCACAACCCCGAGGAAGGCATGGCAGCCCAGGGTCTTGTGGAGTCCTGCACTGGATTCTGAAATAGAAAAGTACTATTAGAGGAAAGCATGGTGGAATCAGACAAAGTCAGGGATTAGCCAATAGTATTTCACTAGTGTTAAGTTCTGAGCTTTGGTTATCATACATAAGAGGTCAACAGTATGAAACTCTGTGGAGGGTGCATGGGAGATGCCCTATGATAGCTGAAAATGTGCAAATATAAATTCATTTCAAAGTTAAACTGTGCATATTGAGAACAGCACTTTCTTTTCTCTGAGTGTTGTATGTATGTGGTGTGTGTGTGTGTGTGTGTGTGTGTGTGTGTTGGTGTGTGTGTTGGTGTGCGTGCACGTGCGCGTGTGCGCACACGCGCGCATGTGGAGGCCAGAGGAAGATGTTGGGTTTCCTTCTATATCAGTCTCCACCCTATTCCCTTGAGGCAGGGTCTCTCACTGATTTGGAACTCATGATTTCCCCTAAGCTCTCTGGCCAGTGGACCCTTGGAATCCACTCATCTTAGCCCTGTCATGCTGGGGTTATAGCCATATGTGGCTATGCCCAGATTTTTCTTTTTCTTTTAATGTGGATAATGGGATTCAGAGTCAGGTCCTTATGCTTGCACAGCAAGTGCTCTTATCCGCCGAGCCATCTCCCTGGCCCTAGGACATTTCTTTTTTTTCTCCCCCCACCCTTTTTTTTGAAATATTTCATTAATTGGAACCCAGCTGACTGGAGGTTTAAACTTCTCTGTAGTCCTGCCTTGAGCTGAGCTGATAAATATGGTATTATCTAGAACTTATTCATAAAATTCACTTGCAGGGGAAACCCTGGGGTTTGTGCAGATCCAAGAGAGCTGTGTAGTTCTGCTCCAAGGATTTCAGCTAACCTCCATTTCCATCCTCTTCTGTCCTGCTTAGCCCTGATCTCTGGGTAGCCTCAATACACACAGATACCTAGAGCTTTGTCCACACTGCTTCCCCAATCAGCATCACATTTCCCCTTAAGCTATGTGTATGCCCTCTCTGTGAGCTAGACCTTAGTTCAAATGAGGACCTGGCAGAATTGGCCACGTGAGTGGCAATGACTTAACTCTCTGCAGAGCACAGGGGACTTTTAAGTGTTCAGCATCGTAATTGAACCAGAGTGTCACAATTTATGGAACTTTCCTTTTTAATTTGTTGTTGTTGTTGTTACTTTTGCTTGAGACTGATCACTCTGTGGCCCAGGCTGGCTTTGAATGCTCAGCATCCCCACCCGGCCCGCCAGTCATTTGTGTTAGGTGTGAATGACATCCTGGGACTAAACAAAACTCTCTGAAGTCTTCTTTCTGCCTGGCACTCTGCCTTTACCTGTGCCTGAGAAGCCTTCACCACAAGCAGTCAACAATGTGGACTTCCCCGGAAGAGCCGCCAAAGTCTAGGAGACAGTGAGCAAACAAATACTCCGGGTATAAGCCATGCTGGATGTTGGTATCCAAGCCCCTTGGGATCTCAGGTTGGAGTTAATAACATCATCCCTACTCTCAGACAGACATACAGATTCTTGTATTCGCCATCTTCTTCTGTAGAACCAGGAACAAAGAGAGATAAAATTGACATCGATTATTTACAGTGTTACAGAATTTGTTTACACTGTGAAGCTATGTCTTTGCCTAGGCACCTTCTGATTGGTTTAATAAGGAGCCGAATGGCCAATAGCTAGGCAGGAAGAAGTTAGACAGGACTTCCAGGGACAGAGAAGACTCTGGGAAGAAGAAGGGTGGGGTTGCCAGCCAGAGACAAGAGAGGAAACAGGAGGTAGAAGATAGAAGAGAGGTTATGCCATGTGGCAGAATGTAGATTAATATAAATAGAATAATTTAAGTTGTAAGAGCTGGTTGAGACAAGCCTAAGCTAAAGGCCAAACATTCACAATTAATAAGTTTCTGTGTTGTTATTTGTGAGCTGGCTGCCAAAAAAAAAAAAAAACTTGCTACATTACAGCTAGAAGAAAAATACTTTTCTGGAGTTCTGGAAACTTCTAAATGAAAATCAGCATTACTCACCAGGTGTATCACTGAGCTGGAAATTAACTTCTGTTTCCATACAGGGTCTTATGTTTGCCCAATTGGCCTTGAACTCACTATCAGCATTGACTTCTGATTCTCCTGCCTCTAACTGCCCCATGCTGGGAGTACAGATATGCACCATCATATCCAGCAGCATTGGGGAGAGAACCCAGGACTTCATGAGTACTAGGCAAGTGCTATACCCACTGGCCTATATTCCCAGTCCCTTAACTTTCATTCTTGACTGATTTACCTTTAGGCATCCAACTGGAACCTCTGAGGAACTAGTTTGAGCTATGAAGAGTTCGTAGCGGTGGAAAAGGCACTGACCTCAGCCAGTGGTCCAGCTGAAGACAATGAGATGCACACAGCTACAAAACAGTGTGGCCAGTTAAAGCCCATTAATATCTGATGATTGGAGAGGTCAGGAGAGCCTAACACAGATATTACCAATCTGGCTGTAGAGGAAAGAGGGATGCCTATGGGAAAGGGACAACATGTCCTCAAGAGGAAGAGCAACTCAGATACCGTGGAATCATGTCTCCAGAGTGCGGCTATGTTTTACAGTTGTGAGGTAGAGACCAGTCAAGGATATGGGATGATGCCTTGGTGGTGTCTGTTGAGGCTATCTTGGCTGCCATACCTGGGCTTTATTAGCATTTGTCAAGGTTACTATTTTTCTAGATGGTTCCATTCTTTGTTCGAGTGATGGACTTTTCACTAGTCTCGGCCTCTGAGTCAGTCCCAGGCTGTGTCTGCTCATGGTTGTGCATGCTCCTCAGATCTCCTTCAGTCAGTGGCTCATGCCTCCCTATCTCTCAGATCATTCTCTGCTACAGGTCATCTCAGAAGCCTTGAGTCCCACGTTTGTCTCCGAGTGTATCCACAGGCAGGTCAGAAATGCCTGTGTGGGGTGACACCAGCTACCTCAAGGCACCCTGCCAGAGGTTCCATGAACTTGGCTTCTCCGAAGTCAGCCAGTGCCAGTAAGGAGGCATACACCCTGAGTCTGGGAGCTTTGTTAGAGTCTTTGTTGAAAATAAAATGTATACAATTGGGTGGCTATGGTTGAGGTACTAGAAAAAGATTTGTAAGCCACCGGGATGCACCTGTATCTAGATCCCAGCCCTGGGATTACAAGTGTCCACTGCTATTCCCTGGACTCTTTTTATTTTTAATGTGACTCCTGGGGTAGTGAACTCAGGTCCTCATGCTTGTGTGGTGAACACTTTATCAACTGAGCCATCCCCTCACCCCCTAGGGACAGCTTTAAATCGGGATCCTGGTGATCTGGATTAGCGGCGCCTCTGCCTTTCACTAGCCCCTGTGAGTAAGCTGCACCTTCTCCTAATGTCAGTGCTCACTTCTGTCGGCTGAGATAGGTACTAATTGAATATAGCTGTCTTCTCTTGAGAGTCAGAGGAGATAATGAACATGAAAGCGTTCTGTAACTTCAAAGAACTGTGCAAATTTAGCAAGGGTCTGTTCTTTTATATGATAACCTTAAATAATCATGACTATAATTGAATGGGTCTTTGTTGACATTCTGAGATTTTAAAATTAATCCCGGATGTTTTCCTAGTCAGATCATTACCATCATCATGTGTTATTGAAAGAAGGAGACTCAATTTGGCTGAACATTTCTTGATAAATTAATGTTTACACCATGTTGATTTTGTCAGACATTTCCTAAGTCCACCTCAGCTGCTGCAGAATTTTAGCAAAAGCTGATAGTGCTTGGACAAGGTCCTGCCAGATTTGGCCTCTGAAGTCAGAGAGATATTAATACTGAGGCAGCAAGTCTGGGACTGCTGTTAAAAGAGATAATTCAACAGTTAAAAGCATGTATTGCTCTGGCAGAAGACCTGAGTTCAGTTCTAGCTCACATCAAACAGCTCACAACTGCCTGTGACTCCAGGTCCAGGAGATCCAACACCTGCTTCTGGATTCCACAGGCATTGCGCTCATAAGTGCATCCCCCTGGTCCTGACACACACATATATACACATAAGTAAAAATAAAATAAACCACACACACACACACACACTGTAAAAGTAACTCTGGTGCTAAGAGCTCATTAAGATCCTGGCTGCAGATGGTTTCACCTCCTTTGACTTCTCTGAGCTCTAACTTCTAATGGGAATACTCAGAACTCCTTAGAGGTTTTGACTGAATACATGGTACAGGAATGAGCATAGAATATTCTTTGTAGATTGTTCAGTGCGTCAGATAGATTTTAGCTACTGTCATTAGGAGAGAAACTTTTGCATTTCTCCTTAGATTGACAGGACTCAATCATATTTCTGGGTTTTGGTATGTCTGGTGATGCTCTGTAGATGAACATATTATAACAATAGAAAATAGAAAAGGCTGTGAGGGCACAGGGGAGGTGGCTCAGAAGTATCAGCAGGTGAAGGCATTTGATGTGTAAGTGTGATGACCTGAGTTTCATCCTGGAACCCAAGTAAAGGTGGAAGGAGAGAATGGACTTCTGCAAGTTAACCACTAACTTTCACATGTGCATATGGTTTGCACAGACCTCACACACTACATCATACACACACACACACACACACACACACACACACACACCATGCATACCCCCATATACATGCATCATACACACACATATAACATGCACACTTCATACACACACACACACACACACAACACACACATACACACACACACAATTTTTTTTTAAAAAAGAGAAGCCCATGAAATAAAGCCGTATCTAGAGTTCAAATCCTTCCTGGCTCCACTCCTGCCATTTGGAAGCTTGAGGCAAATCACCTTGCCTGTCTTCTATTTCCTTCTGTTGCCAAAGAATGAAGTGAATGTATTTGTTATTATTCATGATGAAAGGCCTGGCATGTCTTCCCGTCACTAAGTGCTGGTGTCTGTGGCATCATGGGAGTCCCTTCTTTGATACACAGGTGAGGACAGGCCAGAAGAAACCTTCTAGTGCCATTCACAGAAGGTAATGATGTGTCTCAGACACCATTTTCTTTCCATCCCCTGGTCTCCAGATGCAAGCTTTCCACTGGAGACTCAGAACTTGCCCCTCCCCACCTCCTTCTGACTAGAACACCTGATGGCAGGCTGAATTGGCACTGCACAAATTATTTCAGTCCCTGGCTCCCAGGTTCCTCCTGTGTTGGTAGATGAGGAGAAAATCACTATGAAATGCTTCCTTAACACGTTTTTTTTGTAGTCATTTTTTTTTTTTCAGTTCTAAAATCACCACTAAAAAAGATGGTGATAAGTCATTTGAAAATTATTTGCTGCATGGCTATTTGGGGGAGAAATGAAAAGCAGTAATTCTTTATTGCTACAGATAGATTTTATTTTTAGATAGATTCTCATGTAGCCCAATCTAACCTTCAACACCCTATGTAGCCCAGGCTGTCCTTGGACTCCTGATCCTCCTGCCTCCATTTCCTGAGTGCTAGGGTCATGGATGTGTGCTTTCATGCTTGGCTCTGAGCTAGATCCTTAAACCCAAATTTGGAAAGCACCAGCATGCATCAGAAATGGGACTGGTACGAAATGCTTAGGATTGGCTGCTTGGTCACTGAGTCCCCACCCTCCCCAAGCCCACTGGAAGAGGTGACATTCTGGCTGCGTCATGAGGTGCTTCTGGGTCACTGATTCTCAAGATTCCTAATGCCGTGACCTTTTAATACAGTTCCTCATGTTGTGGTGACTCCCTGGCCATAAAATTATTTCCTCACTACTTCATAACTATAATTTTGCTACTGCTACAAATCATAATGTAAATATGTGATATGCAGGATATCTGATATGTGACCCAACCCATAGGGGCCTTAACCCACAGGTTGAGAACCACTGGTCCAGATTCTCCTGTTTCAGGATTAGCATTTCCCTAGAATACAGTGAGTGGACATAAAATGTTCACCCATAGCCATGAGATGGATTGTTGATTTTCGCTTTCTCTTCTTTTCCTTTACTACAGACTCTGTGTCCTCTATCATGATAATTTGTCTCTTTCTCTAGTTTTGACTGGGGGTAGCTTTGGAGAGAGATGGGGTTTATGTCTGGTTCTGCTGTAGGTGTTTGGTGATTCTGGCTGTAAGAACTTAACAGGTAAATGAAGTGGGCTTGTGCTGGGATGAGCACCCGTCTGGCTTGCACATTCTGACTCTTAGACCAAACTATTGGCTCTTTTCATTGTTTTAGCTTGTTCTTCTGGTCTTTGGGGACACAGTTCCAGTGTAATTATTAAAAACATAATCATGCTTTTCTTCTTTGCTGCTTTCCTCCCTCTAGTATGTCACAGCCATTGGGTTAAGCAAGCCTGAGCTCTACAGACAAAGCTCCTACCTTCACAGATCTTAAGAGTCTAGACGATGGATAGAAATTGCCAACAGGAGGCTAAGGAGGTGAGTCCATGGGTAAAGTGCTTGTCACACACACAAAAAAAAAAAAAAAAAAAAAAAAAAATGAGACCCTGAGTGTGATCCCTAGGATCCATGTAAAAAGTCACCTGTTTGCACTTGTAATCTCAGTGCTGAAGAGATGGAGAAAGGTGGATCCCTGGAGCTTGCCTGGTTAGTCAGCCTAACCTAATCATGATCCCTAGGCCGATAGGTGACCCTGTCTCAAAAACAACCATGGTAGATGGCCCCTGAGGAAAGATGCTTGAGAGTGTTCTCTAGCCTGTGTAGACATGAGCATACATGCAACTATATGCACACACACACACACACACACACACACACACACACACACACACGGTACAGTATGAAAAGGAGATTGTGTGAGGCAGAAGAAAGATGCTACTTCCCAAACTGGAAAATTCTAAATGTCCAGCTGAGATCAGCCCAAGAGTTAAAGCACACTACATTAAAGATGGAGTAAAATGTCCCTCCTGAGACCATCCCTACTCAAATTCATTTCTGCCAATCATAATGTCCTACTTACTGGAGCTTGCTCAGTATTATCTCTATCTCAGCAACTGCCTTCTCCCCGCTCCTACCTGAGCTGCCCTCTGACTGTTCCGCTAATGGATCAGGCTTCCCTCCCTATCTGACGCAGCATCACATTAACGGCTTCTCCCTCCACCTGTCCTTCTCCCCTTTCCTGCATCCTGGTGTTGATGCTTCTGTTCTGTATCACCTGTCTATCACTCACTCCATCAGCTAACGAGAGCCAACAGACTGTGCGGAGAAGGCCAAGAGCTTGGAGGAAGGATGGACTTGAGGATAAAGCCAAGCTTCACTAATGGACAGCTTTGTGACCATGAGCAAGCAGGTTGGTGTGTTCCAAGGGACCAGAGAGGCCAAGCAGAAGGAGGAAGTTGAGTTTCAGGAGAAGAAAACTACCTGCCCATTATTTTCATCCAGTCTTGATGGTTTCAAAGTATTAGTCAGCTTTCTCACTGCTGTGACCAAACACCAGAGAAAAACAGCTTCCTCGAGAAAGGACCTGTTTGGGTCACACTCTTTAGCTATCATGGTGGGGAGGACATGGAGGAGGCAAACACTTACATCATAGTAGCTAGGAAGGAGATGGGGAGGAGTGGAGGGAAGAGAGAGAAGAAAAGAGAGAAGGATAGGGGAAGAGATGGAAGGAAGAAGGGAAAGAGGAAGGGAGGGGGAGAGAGAGGGGGGAAAGAGAGAGAGGAAGAGAGACAGGCAGACAGACAGACAGACTACCTATAGTGCCGGCTTTCTCTTCATGCTAATGTCACCCACATGCATTGCAAAATTTCTGCCTTTGCTCAGTCCCCTCTGTGAGAACTCTCACAGACACACCCAGCCCACCAGCCAATCCAGTTGACAAAGCTAAGAATGCAGGTAACTATCTCTTACAACAGTGAGTTATGGTAACGTGGATGCTGCGTAAGTTCCTCATGCCTTCACAACATTCCTATGAGATAAAACCACATCACAGTGCTGATTTTCACCCCCATTTGACATGGGAGACCCAGACTGAGCTGCAGAAGAAGCCTGTGCCTCAGGTTCCAAAAGTTCAGATCAACAGGAGCCTGATTCAGGATCTTTCCCCAGGCCTTTGCACTGTGGCAGAGCAATACTACTATGTTTCCGGTAATATGTTTTACTTTCCTCACTTGTAAATGACTAACTACCTATTCTTTGGGGGAATTGTCAAAATTAAATAAGGTAATGTATAGGAAACCCCTAAAACCCTGCCGGCTCTCCTGTCTAAGAGCAGGGTGCTGAAAGGAGGGTGTACCCCAAGTCCTCTGTCCCTCCAACCAGCTCCCAAATAACTACGCAGAGACTTATTATTAATTATGAAAGCTCAGCCTATAGCTTAGGCTTGTTTCTAACTAGTTCTTATAACTTAAATTAACCCATTTCTATTAATCCACATCCTGCCACATGGCTCGTGGCTGTTACCTCTCCCCTACACAACCTGCTTCCTCTGCTTCTGGCTGGAGACCCCTTTCTTCTTCCCAGTGTTCTCTCCATGCCCTGAAAACCCTGCCTAGCTATTGGTCATTCAGCTCTTTATTAAACCAACCCAAGGGACACATCCTCACAGTGTACAAAAAGATTATTCCACAACAAGGGTGTCCTGCTTAGGGTTCAGTCAACCTGACACAACCTACAGTCATCTAAGGTGAGAGGCCTCAATGGGGATTGCCAAGATCAGATTGGCCTGTGGCCATGTCTAGGAAGGGTTGTTTAGATTGTTTATTGAAGTTTGAGGTCCCAATCCACTGTGAATTGTAGCACGAGTTCTAATTGGTCTTGATAAAAACCTGGAGCCAGATGTTGGGTTAAATGCTGAAAGATCATAGAGACAAAGGAATAAACCACAGTCACCTCTCACTCACCAACTCCTCAGCCAAAAGGACTGAGCTCCTGTCTCCACCTGCCTTATATTCCTTTCTCTGCCCAGATATATCACTTCCTGTTTCCTCTTCCCCGGTGCTGGGATTAAAGGCTTGTGTGCCTCCCAAGTACTGGTAGCAAAGGCATGAGATCCCAAGTGCTGGGATTAAAGGTGTGGACCACCACTGTCTGGCCTCCATGGCTGGCTAGTGGATGGCTTTGCCCTCTGATCTTTAGGCAAGCTTTATTTGTCAGAGCATACACAAAATAGCACCACAGTGGGTAGCACAATTCCCTGAAGGACTTTAATAAATGAGTCCAGGTGTGGACTTCAGTAAAGAGCCAGCCTTATCTTCCCATTCATGACTTTGTCCTCTGAGAAGGCTTCAACACACCTATCTACCCTCCCAGCATCTACCCATGTCCCCTTGAATATGATTGCCTAGCTCACCCTTGGCAAAGTTTACTATCAAGAGCATTGATCGACAAGAAGATGGTTGTGTCTGCGCTAGAATGAAGTTTGGAGGCCATTTACATGGTGTCCAAAGTACCAAGAGGGTCCCCTATAAAGAGAGGGGTATAGACTATAGGTCAGCATTCTCTTGACCCCCAAGATGTTGCAACCTAGAAGGAAGAATGAGGGAGAAACACACACAGAGCATGAGCAAATCACCCTGGAGAACACATGGAAGCCACAGGTACAGACCCCTCCACTTTCCCGCTCCAATGAACTGTCTGCCCTGTGGATAGCAAATGTCAGTCAGGCGTTACCTTTGCTAGCCCTGGTATTCTCCAAATGTCTCTTTCAGATTTTGTATCTTCTTTTCAGTTTACTCTCTTATTTAGCAAATTATTTATGGATTTATTTAGTATATAGAGGGATATGCGTGTTGTGGGGGTGGGGGAGAGTGAGTGTCATATACAAAGGTGGCATTCAGAGGACAGCTCCTAGACAGCTCCTAGGTCCTTCCTTCTACCACGTGGATCACAGGAGTCAAACTCAGGTTGTCAGACTCGGGAGCCTTTGTCTGCTGAGCCAGCACCTACTCCCCACCCCTTCCTTGAGGGTGCTCGTCCACAAGTGCTTTTCTGAGAAAGGCCGTGGAGAGGGCACTTTTGAGGCTTTCCATGTCTGAAAACAGTTATCCTAGTCTGAAAATGGTAACTTAGGTGTGAATTCAGCAGGAGCCCCCTTCTCCTCCTCACTGAGAAGGCACGATTCAAATACCTTCTCTAGTCTAGTGCTACTGGTAAGTACTCATGTGCCTTCCGTTCCTATCATTTTGCATGTGCACAGGCACACCCCACTCACTCTCAAACCTTTTAGGACTTTCTCTTCCTTCTGGCTTTCTGAAAATTCAGGTCAATGCATGCCTGGGCTTTAAAAAATTAATTGCATTAGGTACTGAGGGGCTCTTTTAGCTTGGCCACGTTGGTCCTTCAGTTGGAGTTGAACACAGCTGAACCAAAGCCCAACCAAGACGAAGTCAGAGCCAACTCGCAGACTAGTGGGCAGGGAATAAATACTGCCATATGCTGCTGGGATTTGCAGGTTGTTTGTTGTGATCACGAAATCTGACAAATACTCATTGACTGTCAATCTGTATTAGGGAGGGAAGCATTCAAACCCTGGTTTGAAATTCCGCCTGTGTGTGTTCATCTGTGTGATGTGTGTTTCTGCATGTGCACATGTATGTACTTATGTATTGTGTATTCAATTGGGCCTGGTTACTATGGGACTTCCTGCAGAGATTGGGGGACACCCGACTGTGTCCATGGAGTACTCTTGAATATCATCTGGTCTTGGGAAGTTTCTTTAGGGAAGCCCCCTTGGTCCCTTCCTGGGTGGTAATCGGAAGGCTGACACAGATCCGCTGAGTGGGGGGAGGGGACAGGTATCTGAACTAAGACTTTACCTGACCCGAAGCTTTCAGGACAGAGTCATCATCTCCCTGCCTGCTTCCAACTCTGGTGTCAGCCTGGACCCCCTGTGTCCATCATCTCCACAGAATAAACCCTGGCTCATTCCTGAGGTGGGATGCTTAGAGATTAGGACACATGGCTCAGAGGGATGATGAGGGCTCCCTAGTGACCTGGTCCTTAGCTGGAGGGCATTTTACCCTTGCGAGGGTATTAATGATGTCTGGAGACTTTTCGGTGTCTAGTGAGTAGAAGTCTCAACTTCATATATAGAAGGGAATGCAACCAAAACAAAGGGACATCCAATCCTCAGACACCAGCAGGAATCGGGCTGAGAAACAGCCTCAGACAGAAGCTCTGGCATTTGCCTGTTCTTGCTACTTCTGCTGTGCACAAGGGTAGCCTAGGGCCTCTGGTTCCTGAGATCTTTTCCCTGAGGCTGACGCATGACTCAGCTGCTTTTCTCAGAACTCACTGGGCAGGGACAAATGTTCCAAAGCTCCTCTACCTTCTAGTCTTCACCTTCTAGAATTCTCTTGTAAGATCTCCGGCCCATGTTGACATACACACCTGTTTTTTGTTTGTTTTTTGTTTTTGTATTTTATAATTCAATTTAATTTTACATATCAGCCATGGATTCCCTTGTTCTCCCTCCTGCTTCCCCCCCACCTTCCCCCCAGCCCACCCCCCATTCCCATATCCTCCAGGGCAAAGACTCCCCTGAGGATTGAGTTCAACCTGGTAGACTCAGTCCAGGCAGGTCCAGTTCCCTCTTCCCAGGCTGAGCCAAGTGTCCCTGTATAAGCCCCAGGTTCCAAACAGCCAGCTCATGCACTGAGGACAGGACCAGGTCCCACTGCCTGGATGCCTCCAAAACAGATCAAGCCAGTCAACTGTCTCACTTATCCAGAGGGCCTGATCTAGTTGGGGGCTCCTCAGCCATTGGTTCATAGTTCATGTGTCTCCATTCATTTGGCTATTTGTCCCTGTGCTCTGTCCAACCTTGGTCTCAACAATTCTCGCTCATACAAACCCTCCTAGTTTCACCTGGGGCCTGGCCGTGGATCTCTGCATCCGGTTCCCTCAGTCATTGGATGGGGTTTCTAGCACGACAATTAGGGTGTTTGGCCATCCTATCACCAGAGTAGGTCAGCTCGGGCTGTCTCTTGACCATTGCCAGTAGTCTATTGTGGGGGTATCTTTGTGGATTTCTGTGGGCCTCTCCAGAACTCTGCTTCTTCCTATTCTCGTGTGGTCTTCATCCATTATGGCCTTTTATCCTTGTTCTCCCTCTCTGTTCCTGATCCAGCTGGGATCTCCCACTCCCCTAAGCTCTCTGTCCCTCGACCCTTGCCCTTCATTACCCCCACTCACATCCATGTTGTTCATGTAGATCTCATCCATTTCTCTGTCATTGAGCGATCTCTGTTTTATTCCTTTATTTTCATCTGAGAGATAAAAAAAATGTCTTTGATTAGTCATGTTTGACTGGGAGTCTTCATCCTACTGAAAAACTCTTTAAAAACTATTTTCTTTCATTTAAAAACATTATTTAATTTTTTTCATACAATGTATTCCATCATATTTTTTCCTCTCCCCCAATTCCTCCCGGACCCTCCCCACCTCCCTAAGACTGTAAGAGCCAGAGATGGTGGATGATCCATGAAAACAGCATCATCCAGAGCCAACAGAGTCGATACACATATGAACTCACAGAGACTGTGACAGCACATAGAAGTCCTGCATAAGTTCAAACCAGACAGAGTCCCAGCACTGAGAAGGAAAAGTGGACACAAAGTCCCACTGCTAACCAAGAAGCTACTTGGCAACTGATTCCTGCTGGGGGAGGGAAAATCAGTTTTCATCAATGGAGTAACACTGGATATATCAACCATTCTCCAGAGCAGTCCCCATGCACAGGAGTGGGTGGCTAACACGAAAATGTGCGCGCTCTCTCTCTGTCTCTGTCTCTCTGTCTCACTCTCTGTCTCTGTCTCTGTCTCTGTCTCTCTCTGTCTTTCTCTCTCTGTCTCTCTCTCCTCTGTGTGTGTGTGTGTGTGTGTGTGTGTGTGTGTGTGTGTGCGTGTGTGTGTTCCCCTTGTGTTTATTTTGGAGATCCTGGGGGCTGTAGAGTAGGATGGCTTGTCCAGTAGGAAGGATGGAGCAGGAGGTTTCTCTCTCCACTGAAACTGCTGCGGTGTCAGTAGAAGCAGCAGCCAGTAGGTAGGGGAGGTGAGACAGAGGAGGTGAGAGCTGCAAAGGCCATTGCAGGTCGTGGGGCTCAGTGGTCGCCATATGGCTAGAGGCTATGGTGTGGATTCTGAACACTTGGTCGCCGGCGAGGCACCATAGGGAGGTAGTCGAACCATTAAGAGGTGGGACTGAGCGGGAGCCTTTCGTATCAGAGATTTTGGAATATTCTGGACCTAGTCTCATCTCTACCCTCTTTATTGTTTTGCTTTCTCCTCTCCCTACTCCTCCCAGAAAGCATGATGCTCTTACTGCCCCACACACACCCCTAAACCCACCCCTGTGGGTTTGTTACATCTATAGGAACCCCTGCAGGTTTCCTCCACCACCCCCTCCTTTGAGTCATTTTTTTTTCTGGTTCAGGATTGTTTTTCTTTTGAAAATATGTTTTAGGTCCTCTTTTACAACAGCATCCACACTTTACTTATTAAAGTCTAAAAGCAGCTCAGGAGACAGCACCTCCATGGGAGCGGAACAAAAAAATACATATGGCAGAAAAACTGAGACTTCTGCTTTTATTAATTAAATGACAGCATAGCGGTTCCTTTGCTTCCAGTTGCAGCTTTAACCAAACAGGTTCAGAAGTGGGTATTGGACAGTTATGAGGCTATAAATAATTTTAGACTTGGAGGTTTAAGACAGAGTGAGGCATGCAGCAGGCAGAGTGAATTCAGCCCGCCTAGTCTACAGCAGGGATTCTCCCAGAGAAATTAGAAGCATGGAAGTGAAGTCACCCCTACTATCCCACAGCACACACCCTGGTCCCCTGGCTCTTACAATCTTTCTACCCCCCCTTTCCTGGGATGTTCTCTGGGCCTTAGATGAGGGGGTTGTGTTTTATGCATATGAGTTCTTGCCTGCGTGGAGCTCCACATGTATGCCTGGTGCCTGCAGAAGCCAGAAGAAAGTGTCAGATCCCCTGGAACTGTCTGTGAACTACCATGTGGGTGCTGGGAGGTACATTGTATCCTCTGCAAGAGCAGCTAGTATTCCTAATCCCTGAGCATCTCTCTAGTCCCAATGGTAGAGATGTTGATAAATTTCTGGCTGAAAAGTGGATGAGTTTGGGTTAACTGACAGCTGGGGAAGGAAGCAGCTGTGCCCAGGAGGTGGTAGTCAAGGCAGATCCTGCAAAACCCCTGGAATGATCTAGGACCAGAGACAGCAAGTTCGGCCTTCCACTAAGAACAGAAAGCCAGAGGGAAAGAAGGGCTCACTCGTCTACATAGCCTCATCTTTAGAACAGCAAGCTCAGCATAGCTCTCCATGTCTAAGCATGGGAGGATCACTAAGGACAACCAGGTTGATAACGTAACCCAGCAACAAGATGGTCAGTGTTTACAAGTCAGTCAGAGATACAGATGAAATCTTAGGAATCAAAGCAAACCTTCAGTAATCCTCCATGTTGGCAAATATTGGTGAGGACATAGACAAGAAGGAGCCATTACACACTACTGTGAGAATGTAAGTTATCCCAGCAGCTGTGAAGGTCAGCATAGAGACTCCTTAGAATACTGAAAATAGATCTACCCTGTGACCTACTATACCACTCCTGGACATGATACTCTTCGCCAACAGGATCACACCTAAGGCCCTCTCTAGCTTCAGGATGGATCTGCAAGGATCAAATGTCCCCTTGGTAAAGGATCCCTAGATGCCCTAGTGAGACCTAACCAAGGAACCTAAGAAACAGCCACTGGTAATCTCTAGAGGAAAAGGGATATGCATATAGCAAAAGAAGAAACATTATGAACTAAATGTCTCCTATTCATACTAAACATTATATTCATACATACTTACATTCCAAATCCATCAAAGGAATATAAGAGGGTCAGAAAATCAGTATTCAATCATCAAAGTATTAAAGCCACTCTGGACAATTAATCATATAACATGCCAGGCCCTTGAAATAGGAATGTTCGGGGGCTGGGGAGACGGCTCAGTGGGTAAATGCTTGCCGTGTAGCATGAGGCCTGAGTTCAGCTCCCCAGCACCCATGTAATGAAAAGGCTGGGCCTGGTGGCCCATGCCTTCAATCCTAGTGTTAGAGAGACAGGTGAATTCTTAGGGCTGGCTGAATTGGTGAGCTTTAGGTTGAGAGAGAGAGAGAGAGAGAGAGAGAGAGAGACCTTGTTTTAAAAAAAAATAAAAATAAACTGCAGAGGACACTAGGAAGATACAGAACTCCACTTCTGGCCACCATGTGCCCACACACCTGCACACAGACAAGCAAGCCACACACATATAAATATACATACACACAGGCACACACCACACAAACATATACACAGCCAAAAATGAATAATAAAATGGGAATATTTATAATCCAAAGACAAATGGGAGATAAGAATATATATATATAGTCTTAGAAGTAAAACACATTAGACTTAAAATGCTACGAGTAAGATAAGCTGCAGATGAGACACAATTTAAGGGAGCATTAATACAAGTGAAAATAATGAAAGATGCAAAGATTTTCATCCTCACCATTTACCAGGGATTTGCAAATTAAAACAACAGGATACCACTTCACAATCATTTCCTTAACCAAAATTTTAAAGTCTTAAAATATTAGTGTGTATAGGTGTGGATATAAATATAAAATTCCACATACTGCAGAAGCATATAAGTTTTCACCACTTTGTTATTAAATATTTAGCAAGACCCGTACACAGGAAGTTGCTTATAATTTACAGATCAGCCAGACAACTGCTCAGTATCCCAGAGGGAATTTCACACTTGCTATGGTGGAGGATATTTAAAAGGACCATCATAGTATTATTTTTGGTAACTAAAACTTAAAACCAACCTTGCTTCTTCTTATTCCTCTGTGTGTGTGTGTGTGTGTGTGTGTGTGTGTGTGTGTGTGCTGTTTGCATTTTTTTATTCTTTGAAAACTTCACACATCTGTGCAATGTATCTTGATCATACACACCCCACCTCAAACTCCTTCTAGGACACCCATCCCTTGCCCAACTTTGTATCTTCTTTATTTTTATTTATTTATTTGTTTATTTAACCCAGCAAGTCATGTTTTTGCATGTGTGTGGGCACACGTGTGTGTGGACATGCATGGTTGATGCTGGAATCATCCTCAATCACTTTTCTGCTTTATTCACTGAGGCAGCATTTCTCAGTCAAACCCAGAGCTCACTGGTATGGCTAGTCCCAGACACTTTATATCACCTAAAAATAATGAACTATAATTATCCATGTGTCAACATGAATAAATCTCAAAAATTCTCTTAAAATGTGTGATATGCTATTTATATAAATTTAGAAAAATGTGCAAAGTAATTATATGTTGTTTAAGACATGTGTGTAGTAGCACTGTAATTATATATCTAATAATATGAAAATTATGGGCAAGTATAGAACAGCAAATTCAAAACACCGGTTACCTCTGGGAAGAAAGGAAGTATGAGATTAGAGGGGTTCAGAAAAAAATTCCAATAATATCTCTAGTTCAAAAAATTCTCTCAAGAAATTGCAAATATGTATGAAAGGGAAATACAGGTAAAATGAATGAAATTATGTGTCTAACATCACGTATCAGTAATTAATATTTTACTGATCTAATTTTATAGGCTTTTTTCTACACACAGTCACATGTTTTTCTAGAAATTTTAAAGCAAACATCAGACATCATTGTTACTTTAGGATAAATAATTGAGGAAATATCTGTGACAACTGAGATCATTTTATTTTACTTTTATATTGTGTGTTTAAATTTTTATCATTTAAAAAATTATAGCATGTTTATTTATTCTTTGAGAATATCATACATGCATACAATGTATTTTAATCATAGTCATCCTCTATTCCTCCCCTAACTGCTACTAGATCTTCTCCCACTCTCTCCCAACTCCCTGTCCCTTTTTAAAATATGTAACCTACCAAGTCTAGTTTGCACTGTCTGTATCCTGGTAGGTGTGGGGACATCGCTGGAGCAAAGTGGACCTAGCAGGTCCATACCCCTCAAATAAAATTGATTTTCCCTTCCCTAGAAGCCATCAACTGTCAAGAGCCCCTCAGCTAGGGGTGGAGCTTTGTGTAGCCTTCCTGATCCATGCTGAGACTGTGAGGGGCTTGATCTTGTGCAGGTCTTGTGCAGGTAACCACAGTTCATGTAAGTTCATGTCTATGATGACCCTGTTGTGCCCGGAGAATACTGTTTTGCAGTGATCTTCTGTGACCTCTGCCTCTTAGAATCTCTCCACCTCCTCTTGCAGGATAATCCCTGAGCCTTGGGAGGGAGGGGAGAAATGAATAACTGTTCTGTGTCAGTAACTCCAAGTGGAGGCGGGCAATGTGGAGACTGTGCTAGACAGGCTCCTGCTGAGCTGGTTTCCTTCACTGCAGGTTGGAAGAGTGTTGCTATCCTAGATGTAGTGTTCAGAGGGGAGATGCTGTCTCAGGGCTAGACAAGCTCAAGGTCTTCCTATTCAGAGAGTGAGGCCATTCCCCTTTGGAATTCTGTACAGAAAATAATAAATCTAGTACAAGTGTATAAATCCAAGACATAGCAGCATCCTGACAGAGATCAGAGCATGTCCAGGCTGCTGCCAGGAGCCACTTCACAGTTCCTGCTCTGAACTCTTCATTAATCCAAACCATCCCTATTCAATTTGGAGCTCTGCACCTAGTGGCCTACATAGACTTATTTGCTGTCTTGCTCACCTTCAGCCCTAAGTCCCCTTTGTTCCTTTTTGACCCTTACATCAGCATATATTACTCAGGCTCATACCCTTCCTAGTGTTCCACTTGGAGTCAACCTGTGGTGGCGACACCCCTAGGCTAGCCTTCAAAGGAATTGATGGGCAGGTGGAGGAAGGGGGCGTGGTTTCACCATACAAGCTTCTTCCCTCCTACCTTGCTGGCTGAGGGTTTGGGATCCATATTAGCTGGTGAGCCTTGAAAACAGCAAACAGAAACAGCATTCAATGGTGGTGTTTAATTCAAGTGATTGGCTCTGTGATCATTGGGAAGGTTATGGTAGTGGCTCTAGGCTGCATCCCAGTACCCCCAAAACTACCTGAAAACCTGATGCCCCAAGGAAACCACCTTTTACTGCCCTGAGCAGGAGGTTGTCCCTGGAGATGAGTGACATTTTGCAGTCACAGGGTTCCAGCTATACAAAGCCAGGGCCCTAATCCTGCATTCTTAATCTCCCAGCTGTACCTGTGGTAGAACATAGCCATCAAGGCAAAACAGCCTCCATCTTTATCAGCTCAGCTGGGCCTGCTTGCAAACATCCATTAGGATATGGCTTGTTGACTGTTGACACCCCCTCACAGAGGGAGGGAGGGAGGAAAGTCCAAGGATCCTCACCTGAGATTCTGGCTGCTCCTTTTCAGCCACTTTTATGCAGTCCTGCCCTAATTGCACAAGGCCTTGGGGTCTCCGATGGTGTTAGTGCATATGGACTAGGGTACATTAAGAAGAAGTCTCCATCTGTGCAGCTGTATGGAGGTAATCATGCTGTGTATCGACTTCCCAGTGCAGCTGCCTTGAGGTCACTCACTCACCCATGCTCTGTAAGTAAACCCATAAAATCATTCATTCCCCAGGTTGAATCTTAGTGAGATCATGCTTTGGTTTGTTATTGAGGCCTTATGAGGGAGAGGGAGACATTGTTTATGTCTCAGGGGAGGGAATTCTCACAACAGTAGAGAAGGCCCTGGTATGTTGCTGAGGAGAACAGCCTTTGGGTCTCCTTCCCACACTCAAATCTCTCACAGGGCCCAACAGTTGACTGGAGCCAACACTCCAGCAGAGCCCTCCTGTTTCCCCTGAAGAGGCACTGCTCTAGAAGAAGCCTTTCCCCCACTGTATCCTGCCTCTGTTTCCATGGTGCCTGCTGCTCTCTCTGAGACATCTAGGCATAGCTCATCATAGGCTCCATGGGATCCTCCTTGAACTCTGCCCTGCGTCTCCTCACTCACACTACCGGCAATGCTTCTTTGCACTGACTCGGTCAGACTCTGGACTACCTCTGAAAGAAATTCAAGGATGATGAGGCATTAGTCATGTGGCAGGGGGAGGGACAGATAATCAACGCTGTAATTGGAGGTGATGGAGCCACTGAAAGGAACTGTGTCCAGGGGAAGGTGGAGGGAGTAAGAGTACTTGTCTACCAGAGATAGCCAGGAGCACCTCCTTGGCCATCCTCAGACCACATCCCCTTGAGCCCACACTTGTCTTGATTCCTAATGTACTGTCTTCCTGCTGCCCTTCGCTCCTTCATCTGCCTTTGCCCAAACTCTCCACACAGAAGGATCCTCTACTAGACCTTTGTTTATCTTGTAGCTAGCTGACCTCTGTACCAATACTGCCTTCATTCTCATGTGTTGAAGTGTTGGCCTTGTGCCTGTGACACAACCCTTCTCTGAACTCACCCTGCTGAAGGATTCTCCCCTGGGGACTCTCAGGACCATCGTAGACTCAACACATCCAAACAGAACTCTCAGTCCCATCTCAGCCCAAAGCTTTTTCCAACCTACATTCACTCATTTCAGTCGTGGCCTAACAATCCACTCTCTGCTCTGTTCTCTTAACGCCTCACCTTGATTTCTCCCACACTCATTATCAGCAAGTGAGCAAGTTCTGCAAGGCCACACTCCAACACAGACCGCTAATCCCTTTGACACCACCCAAGTTTAGCCAGCTTTCTGCCTTAGTCATGATGCCTCTACTCCCACACCATCAAATACATCTTCAAAGAGCAATGAGCATGATCCTTTCATGATGAGGCCTGCACCATCCTGACCTACTTAAAACTTTCAAGGGCTCCCATCACATCTAGAGAAAAGTCCAAATCCTTTCTGTCTCATGGATGCTCTGTATATCTAGTCTTTGTTTACCTTCCAGAACACTTTGCCCACCATAAAGCCTGCTGGTGACAGGGTTGTTTCTGGATACCCAGGCTAAAGAAGTTGCTGAAGAGGTTCCTGGACAGGAGGGAACAGGGACAGGCCACTGGAGAAGGGTTGACGCACTCAGCAGAGGGGCCATTTGCCCACCCAGACCAGACAGACTCAGATATAGCTAAGTGGACATGGAGAAGGGATCCCCATGACCATGGAAGACATGTGACCTCTCACAGGGACCAGGCTAACTCCTGCACCTGGCTCAGCTAGGACCCCCACAGTTATGGGAGCCACCCTGAAAGGAGAGAAACTGGGGAGTTTGAACCTTGAATTGATTGACTTTTTATTATCAAAAGAAACTATTTTAAGACATAATATTATTTTAGTGGAAATGCTAATTTTCCTTTTCTTTGTCTTTTCTTCTCTTTGCCTCTGTCTCATGGAACAGGAGCTCCAGCGCACAGGGCAGAGAGCGTAGAAGTAAGACGAAGCCCTATTAGTGTCAAAAACACAACAAAAAAAGCGCTGGAGAAGCAGGAGCTGTAGAGTTTCTGTTATGCACACTTATTCCTGCAATGACTTAGAAGCGAACTGAGTGTTGAGAGCAGCCCTTCCTCCTTATTCTGAGGAAGTGCCCTCCTCTCACCCACACTACTGTGGAGCACCCTTCTTTGTGCGCTATCATTACCCAGCTTCCTCAGCAGGCTGTGAGCTCTTCAGAACAGGGCTGGCGGCCCTTCATCTGCTGGTCCCCAGTACCAACCGGACTCCCAACCACTGGGCATTTAATAAGTATTTACTGAATGAAAACAATTGGTATTCCATCACAAGAGAAATTCAGTCCTTGGGCTTCAGACATTGTAATTTTTTCCAGTCACTGTTTTTTCTTCCCAATTCCAATTTCATAAGGGAGAAACAGTGAAACAATCCGTGTTAATAATTTATATTCAGGACAGATGAGCAGACCAGAGCCCAGAGAGATGAGGCTGTCGACGGCACATCTTCATTGTGAATGAGGAGGCAGTGACAGGATTGGGGGCCGGGAGGGCTCCATGGGATGAAGTCATGAGGGTGAAGGCCGGGGCTGAGCAAAGAAGCTCTTCTCTTGGGTACAACACTTCAGGTGGCTCCTTATGTGGGGGTCAACATAAATAACATTTAAATGCAATATTTGAAATGTCAGAATTTGTGTGAAACAAAAGGATCATTTTTCCTATTGTTACTAACTTTACCCCCCTTGGTTCTAGTGGGGCCTGGCACAACTCTGAGTGATCACATCTTTATTTAAAATTCTGCTATTTTATTAGATTTCTGGCTCTATTTTGCATTAGAGTTTTAAAAGTATTTTATTATTTATTTATGTGTCTGTTTGTGTGAATGTTTTTATCTGTGAATGCAGGGACCCTTGGAGGACAGAAGAGGACACCAGACTCCCTGGAGCTAAAGTTACAGGTAGTCTCAAGCTGCTTTATATGGGTGCTGGGAATTGAACTCAGGCCCTCTGCAAGACCAAGTCCCTGTTCTTATCTGCTGAGCCATCTCTCCAGCCCCTCAGTTATGGGTTTTTAACACTGCATTAAACTTGATCACTGAGTTTGGGCCATCCCCTTAACTTTTGTATAGAGGCAAACACGTCACCTCCCTGTCAAGGTCATGGGGCACATATAACAAGCCGACCTCCAGGGCAAGAAAAGGAACCTTACCTGGGCCTGACACTGAGTTTCTTAGACCACTTAAGCTACCGAAGGTGCAATACTAAAGATGAAGTTATGTTCCCGCGTTTTTTGGAAGCTGCAAACCCAAGGTCATGGTGCCAACATGATTGGGCTCTGATGAGGGCTCTCTTCCTGACTTGTAGATGGCTGTGGTCTCCCTGAGACCTCACACAGGAAGGAGAGGAAAACAAGCAAGCTCCTTGGTGTCTCTTCTCATAGGGCAGGTGTCACACCCTTCTTGAGAACATACCTGCTGTTCTCATCCAAATGTAATGAATTTTGGAGGCCCTGTCCCTTTACAGAATCCCATAAAGAATATGAATGTGGTCAGGGTACAAATATACAGTCTATAGCACCACCGTGACTCTCTCTCTGATACCGGTGACCCTGCAGGGCTTCCCTCAGTCGCAGAATATCTTACTTAAAGCATTCCCGTGATCTAATTCTTGCAAAGCATCTGTGCAAGCAGGCTTTGTTAGCACTGTTTACAGAAGGCAGAAGCAGGCATTGGAAGCTGGAGGTAGCACAGGTGTTGTGTGAACCTGCAGTTCCTGATGCCTAACCAATGGCCTTTCCACCGATGCCGCATGGCCTCTGCAACTTGGGAGGATACTTCATTTGTTCTCTGTTTTAACCCCTACATGCTTCTAACAACCCTGAAAGGTAGGCTGGGCAGGAGTCCTCACCCCTATTTTATAGGGGAGGCTGCTTTTTCTGAAGGGCCTCTTGCTGACTCCAGTCACAGAGAATCTCCATGGGAAGAAATTTCACTTCCGGATTCTCTAAGTCTCCTGCAGAACAGAAAATGCACCTTGTCCCATCCATGAGAAGTGAGACTGAGGAGGTCTGACCACAGGGAGAAGGCTGTGTAACCCCCCTGATTGGGAGGGCCTTCCTGCCAAGGCTCTCTGGTACAGCTTTTGGCTTCCTGCAATCATGGAATGAGCCGGCTTTCAGGCAAGCTGTTCACATCCAGCTCCAGCCTTTACTAGCTGCCAAGGCCTCTGATGTTCACAGCCGTCCTGTGGGCAACGGCAGGTCCCAGGCTCACAAAATACAGATGGTCCCCAGGGCAGGCTGGGGGAGAGCCAAGCTCAAGGCCCTAGCCTCAGCAGTGCTGATCAACTGGCAGCTGGATAAGGGGCTTTCAGACCTTCCAAAAAAACATGCTTTCCCTCCAAGCAGGAGGAAACAGAGGCCCAACTCCCCATCAAGAGCTGTAAAAATGCCAGCATGTGTCTAATGGACCACATAACTCGAAATTCGATTACGGCCACAGAAGCACAATACTGGAAAGAGACAGTTGATCCCAGCCAAGGACACCAAATGAAACAGGAAGAAAAGGAAATCCCTGGAGGAATAATTCAAGGGGTGCCTTGTATTAGGCACTGTCTTAAGAAACCCCAGCAATCAGCCAAAGGCCTCATCTGTTTAGTGGAATAATAAGGGTTTTTAGAAAGAAAGATGTCATTGGGGCTGGAGAAATGCTTCCCAGTTAAGACTACTTCCTGCTCTTGCAGTTCCCAGCACCCAGCTCCAGGGGATCTGATGCCCTCTTCTGACCTCTGCTGGTACTTGCACTCATAAGACACACACACACACACACACACACACACACACACACACACACACACACCACTGAGAGAAACAGAATTTAAAAGAAAGGATGTCGTAAATGTGATCACAATAGTAAATATTGAAAAGCCCAATGTTCATAACATTAAATATGAATGATGAAGAAAACCAATGCATAGATCATGGTGCTCTGCAAGCAGCTCATGAGATAAGAACTCTGGGGATCCATCTCAAAGCTTCTATTTGTGCCTGTGGGGACCATGTTTCATCTGAATATATGTGCCTTTTGCCTCTTCATCGCAACCTCTCCCCTGCTCCTTCTTTCCTCCTCTTCCTAGTCTCTTATCTTACTTACCTTTTTTTCTATTTCGTCTTTTCCCTCCTCTTTCCTCCTTTCCACTGTACCTTCCTGCCCTACCCTGTGTCCCCCAGCTCTTGTGTCAGCCATTCATTTTTCTTCTTTATTTCTGTCATCTACTTCCTTCTTTCTTTACATTTCCAGGAAGAATTCTGGACTCCAGACTAGCTTTAGCTACCCAGGAAACTCAGAGTTCTTCCTAGAATGAGAAGACTGTATAAGGGGCTCCCTGGCAATGAGTGCAGCAACAATTCATGGAAAAAGAGGCCAAGAATTTGAAAAAGACAGGGAATGTATATGGGAGGGTTTGGTGGGAGGGAAGGGAGAAATGGTATAATTATATTATAATCTCAAATTTTCTTAAATTAAAAATATAATAAACAAGGAAAGTATGCATGCTTGCACACTGCCTATATGGTTTCCGAACAAGTATGTTGTGTAGTCATTAAAAATAATGGCTCTGAACACTGTAAAATGGCATGAAAACAGCTTATTTGCTACATTTAAATGAAAAATTCAGGATGCAAAATTTTATGTGCAGTGTAATTACAGTTGGGTTTAAAAACCTGCCAAAGCCTCTCTGTGCTGGGAAAACTGGAGGAGAAACGCCAACTGTTAGCAGCTCTTTCTTCACGAGGAGATACTTTGAGGGGAGTTGGTTTCAATTTTTCACTCCATTCTGAGTTTTATCTCATAAACACATATTGCCTGGTGGTGATAAAATAAGCAACCCAATGACCATGACAGAGACCTGCTCTAAGGACCTCACCCACTACCATTGCAGGACACACTCTGCAGTGGGCTGAGCTTGGTACCTGCTAAGCTAGAAGCAGCAACAGACAAGACTTCATCTCCTGTCAGCCTCCTCCCATTGCACAGTGGCTCACATAGCCCCAGATGGCTTTCCCACCTTGAGACCAGAAGTTCACACTCCTCGGGGCTTCCCTCCAGAAGCAAGTGTAATACCAGATTTTTTGCAAGCATTGCCATTGTGGCCCTGTGAGAGGGTGCTAGCTGAGGCCAGAGAGGGTATTGCATCCCCTGAAGCTAGTTACAGAGAGCTGTGAGCCACCTGACTTGGGTCCTGGGAACCAAACCCTGGTCTTCTGCAAGGGCAGAAAGAGCTCCTGATGGCTGAGCATCTCTCCAGGCCCTGAGATTACCCCTACTTACCACTATTGTGCAAGCATATCTTTTCCCTTGAAATCTCAAGTCTACATATTTGCGTATTTAACAAAATTGACGTTATTAAGGTTCCCATGAACCACGCCTTCAGGATATACTCATGTCTAACTCAATATTTTAGTCCCTGTGATGGTTCACTTTGTCAACTTGACAGCAGGTAGCATCACATGCATTGAGAGTCTCAATAAGAGACTGTCTAGATGGGCATGGCGTGTGGGAGAGTGTCCTAATTGTTTTGAGTGATGCGGGAAGATCTAGCCTAAATGTGCCTGTCACCATTCTATGAGCTTGGGTCCTAGACTGTATCACAGAAGAGAGAGCTAACTGCCTCTTCAGCATGAATGGGTTCATTCCTCTCTGTTTTTAACTGTGGGTTTGCTATGACCAGGTTATGGGCTGTAACTTGGGATTGCGAGCTAAAATAAACCCTATTTCCCCTCTGTTGCTTTTTATTGGGGCATTTTATCACACTAGCAGAGATGAAACTGGGGCAGTAGGTATTAAGGAAACTATTATATCCTAAGAAGGCGAACAGGGGCATAATCTAACCACCAAGTCCCAACACTGCTCACATCTTTCACTGGCTTTGGAAATTTTTATTACATATGTGTTTTTACATAGGTACCATCATATTTTCATAGAGTTTTTCCCTCAGTTTTGCTTCTAACATTTTATGTATTCTTTTCTATTTTCTATCCTTTGTCTTATCTACTTTTCATGAAATGAATATGCCATAGCTATCTTAATTCCCTCACCACTGGACATTTAAGTTCTCCAATCATTATAAACTAAATTCTATAAATACATTTTACATATTACTTCTTTCCATATGAATTATTACCTTAGGAAAAATTCCCAAGGGTCATATTACTAGTACAAAATATATGGAAATAGTAACGATTCTAAATATGTGTTACTGAATTATAATCTGAAAGGATAGCCCCATATATAGTACCTGGGCCTTAATAGAGGCTTAATAAATGTTTAATGGCTGCGCGAATAAATGCCATCAGCAACATATGTAAATCTCCCTTGAATATATAAACTGATTAGGAGAAAAAGACTTGGCTTTGCTTCATTAAAGGCATGCACACTGCCACAGTGGCTGAAGACAGGACTTCTGAGAATCAGACATTATTTTCTCCTTCATTTTAGTTGTAAAAACAGAAGACTTCTAAGCAGGAAGCATTCTCCAGGAAAACAGGTTTGGAGACCTTTGCCTCATTGGAAAGAAATAACATCCTTATAACTTTGAGCAGCCTGGGTCTGGGCTGGAGGCAGATGGGATCTCCAGTGTTCTTCGATGCTTCCTTGTCTCTCTTGGCTTCCCAGGACAATGGGTGCTCTCCTCATTCTTGGCTTCTCTAGAGTTCTAGGTTTGTCTCAGGATTCTAAACTGAGAGCAAGTATTGGAGAATAGAACCACCACAAATAACCCAAATAAGGACACTTGCAACCTAGAAATATGCCAATAAAAAGACAGAGTCTGGGTCCCCCAAATAATGTGTGAATTGGGAGAAGGCAAAACGACAAGAACTCATATTACAGTCCAGAGAGGAACAGGAAGCCAATGAGAACAGAAGACAGCAACACTGGCAGAAGAGTTCATCTTGGGTTTTGATAGAATTTAGGAGAAAAGCTAACTGCAAGTTAATGCTTGCAGACTTCAGAAGACGACACTGAGCTTCCCATGTGATCACAGAGTGAAAGACATCAGTGGAAGAGTGGCAGGTCCAGTGAGATGGCTTAGCACGTAAAGATGCTCGCTGCCAAGCCTGATGACGACGTTAGTTAAATCCTTGGAATCCACATAGTGGAAGGTGAGAACTGACTCCTGCAAGCTGTCTTTGGGCATCCACAATCGCACTCTAGCATGCCCCCAAACCCTCAAAGTAAATAAATGTAAAAGACAAAATTGTACAGCTCATGAACATCCAACCAAAACCCACTAAAGTTATGCCGACATTTAATACAATACACAAGAGGATGAGAGAAGTACCCAGTGAGAATTCTAGCAAGTGGACCAAGGACATGGCCAGCAGGACAATGGTAAAGAAGAAAGGAATGGGTACAGTGAAGGCAGACATAGTAGCCAGTATGTGTGCTGCGAGACTCTGTCAACAGCAGCCCCTCACAGACTGACCAGCAGAAAATGACCTGTCAGAATGCAAACTGCTAAATGAGCAGAGGCAAAAGTAAGAATCATGTCACACTTCACGCACCCAAAGTTGGCCCAGAGCAGGGCTCTTGGAGGGACATCCATCCAGTGCGAAGAGAAATAAAGCGCACGCAAGGCAAGCTTCTCGCCAAGCTGAGATCATTCCTCTCTTTGGAAGCAGGAAGAAAAATGTTCCAAGATCTGCCCAGAGGACATGAAATGATTTGTCAACAAAGTCCTGGAGACTCTAAGATCAGAAAGCCACGATCACTTAGTGCTCAGGAAAAGGAAATGAATATTTAATGTTTTTACTTGTCTTCAGGTTATCTGGTGGTAATTTCAGCAGAACTGCACTTGCTCTGCTTCATGAGTTTACTGGCCTGGTTAACATACAATAATGTATTGACCCTCCCTCGTCACTGAGGCTCTTATGCTGCAAGTGTTAAACTTGCAAAGAAGGATTTGGATACATGACACATCTTGAATGGGTCCTTAATACATTTCTCTGCCAATTCTGTACATGCTAGAGATGTGGGGGGAAATGTGAAGGACTCTCAAAATGGGGCAGGGGGCATGTTTTCAAAGAGCCAGTATCATCCTGCATGCTGCACTTGGAACTTTGTGATAAATATTTGTTTCAGCAGAGTAACCGGAACACATAGTTTAAAGGTCAAATCTTTTTGGAGGGCTCATCATAACTTGCAAGCAGGTCTCTGTCCCACGGCTCCATATGCTGTTCAGTTGATGGAGGCAGGGTTGAACTGTTCTTTCACTGTTTTCTTTTGGCATTTAAATAGAGATCTTTTGAAATAACATGCATATGTGGCATTTTTTGGATTAATAAATTTTAAGTATAATCTCTGAGTTTCTAGTATGATAGGTGAGATTTCAGATCCTTCGGTCCTGTCTGGCCCCATTATTTTTGAGTAAATCAATACTCAGTTGATAATACCATATTCCTAATATGAATATTATTTCTGACTTCATAGTTGTATTTTTTTTTTTTTACTCTTCCTTGCCTTCTATAATTTGGAAATTGATTGGCTTTTAGGCTTTCTTTTTTTCATTTTTTTTTGTGTGTGTGGGGGATTGTAGTTTTTATCAGTTGCTATTCTGCCCACATAGAAGCTTTCCAATACTATTTCCACAGTCATGTCAAGAAATGTATCTATTTTTACCCTGGAATATCTCTACCCGGATTGCTCTCAGTTTTGGTTAAAGAAGCTTCTTTCTGGGTTGGCAGTAGTCAGTGCAGATCTCTCATCTGGCCCATGTGCTAAGCATGAGAGACTGTTGGGTGCCCGGCACTAAATGGGACATTTTTATCACCTAGTCCTAACCCCACCCAAGACTGAGGGAACATCTGAGAAGAGGAGGCAGAAAGAACCTAAGAGCCAGAGGATGGGGAGGGGTCCTGTGAAGTGCTGTCTTCTGGACATGATAAGGCCATTGCACTCATGAACCAACAGCCTCTGTGGTTGCCTGCTCAAGACCTGTGCAAGATCAAGCCAGTCAAACTCTAGCCTGATGGGCGAGGAGCTCAGGAGGCTCCACCCATAATTGAGGCACTATTGAAAGTTCTGAGAGGGAGACTCATACTTTTTTGGGGGTGTGGCCACTGATCAGTCATTCTTGCTCCAATGCATGGCCCCACACCTATGCACATATAAGCACCACTAATTGGATACAGGGAATCATTAAAATGAAAATAAGAGACTTTAAATTAGAAGAGGGATATATTGGGAAGATCTGATGGGAGTTGTTGGGGCAAATGGGGAGTGGAGATTATCTTATTTCATTATATGTGTGTGTGTGTGTGTGTATATGGAATTCTCAAAGAATAAATTGAAAAATAAAATAACCAAGTACTTTTTTTTCTAAAGCAGGAAGTAGGAATAGTGGTTACTGAGGCAGGGGAGGGAGGCAGAGGAAGTAAGGGAAAAGAGGAGCTGGTCAGTGAGTATTAAATGGCAGTTAGCTCTGGTGATCTCATGCATTATGGGTTGGATATGGTTAGTAATATTTTATTGAATGATTCAATGTGTCTAGAAGAGAAGAAATGTCCTCACTACAAAGAAATAATTGCACGAAGCAATGGATATAGAGGTGTTATTGTTTGATTATTATGCAGTGTACCTAGTTCACAGTATCACACTACACCCAGCAAATGTGTATAGATAGTTATTCTGTACCATCAGTGAATAAAACTATTCTGGAGAGATGGCTCAGCACTCAAAACCAAATACTGCTTTTGCAAAGGACCTGACTTTGGTTTCCAGAACCTACCTTGGGTCGCTCTAGGGGATCTTGTATGATCTCTTCTGGCCTCCACAGGTATCTCTATGAACAGGCACATACCTGCATACATACGTACATACATATAATTAATAAAATAAGTAAATAATCTTAAAAAATAAAGTTATTTTTATTCTTCTTTTTGTATCCCTGTTCATTTTCCCTGTCAGTTCATGACATCTTTTCTTGGAGTGAAGTGCTATGAAATTTCATGATAGTGGAGCCCATTCCCTACTGCATCCCCAGCAGGCCCTTCCAATCTAGAAACAGATTTCTTTCCACTATAGAAGATTTTCTTGAATTATTTCATTGATTATTTCATGTCCCAGATTTATTCTCTTCTCTTTATAACTATTTAATGAATTTTGAAATATATATTACTTGATTCTCTAGTTTTAATCTTTTTACTAAAATACTTTGATGTTTTCCACTCCTAATATCACATGTTTAATTTTTATAAGTGATGTGTGATGTGTGTGGGAAGTTACACTTTTCTAACTATTCCTCTGTCACTGCATTCTGCTCCAGTTTCATGGGGTTTTTATAAAACATTTTATTAATGCTGATTAATTGTATGAAATGGTATATTTCATAGTGTCCTTTCTATTAAAGTTATACTATGTGCTTTGACCATATCCACCTTCCCTGACTTCCTTTCTCCCCTCTCTCCCCACTAGTGCCCATTCTAAGGATGTTAATGATGGTTGATTATTTATTTGTTGCTTGATTTCCCATGCATAATTCACATTTTTGTCACTATATTCTATTAGAAACTGTCCTCAGTTGTTAAGTAATCTTGCTTGTGTTTATGACTGTGAAGATCGTTGACTGGATTTAGGGTCCGCTGTAGCCAGTTCTGCATGAACAATTTAAAGGAGTCTCTCATGTGATCATTTTCCATATTCCTCCTACTGTTTATATCAACTCATAGGAGGACTTTTTCACACCTTGTCTGGACTGCACAGGTCTTGCCATGAGCAGTCACAAAGCTGAATCAGAGAAGAGAGTTGGAAATTCTCTATCCTGGGTATATAATCATCTGTGTCTGCCAAAACCGTGTTCAGACATTTATTTTCATGTCCAGAGAACAGCCTTCAACACTTCAAATGTGCTACCTAGAGTGAGGCATGGGGAAGGAGAAATCTGTCCTTCCCCCATCTCCTCTAACCCTGACTTCCCATCTCTTTAATCCCAGTGGTAGAGGGCCTGTCTGGTACTGGGCCTGTTGAAGACTCTACAGTTCAGTCTGGGTCAGTCAATGTCTGAGATCACTTCTGCTTCCTCGTGCATTCAGTTTGGTCTCATCTGTTCAGCTTGCACTGACTTCTTGCTTTTCAGCCTCCAGAGTTCTGGAGTTGTTGTTGCCTATCATGTTTGCCCTTCCTAGTTTGTTTATATCTCTTTACACAACAGATTTGCTCCAATTTATTGGGATTTTATGAGAAAGTGGGATTCCTGGAAGTGCTCAAAGCCATCTGAACTATATTTGCTTTTTGATGATTGAGCCTTATATAGCTGACCCTTTTGTAGGTTACAAATTAGTTGAGAATAGACAGTTTCCTCGGCTTGACCTTGTGTGATTCCTTTTCACAGTCACTTTAAAGACCTCTTTTCATGGTATGGGAGAAAGCATGATCTATTTATTCCTAAGCAAAGCCTCAGAGGAGAGTATAAGAGCCTGGTGATCTCTGGTTCAGTAACACCTGTCCACATCCTCACTACCCACATCTGTTGTTCCTTCTTGCAGCAAGTGAATTTCAGTGCACTCCCGAAGAGGAGAAACATCCAAACTTAGATATAGTTAAATGAACAATGTGTCGGCATTCAAAGACTCAGTTTTACCTCTAGAATTTCCTGTTTGTATAATATTAAGGGATTCCATAAATATAATGCTTTTATTCCTTAAAAAAAACTGTCTTCATGAGCAGTCTTTTTAAAATTTTTTGGCTGGGTAACTTAGAATTCTCATCTCTAAATGAGAGTAAAAACAATATCCCAATAATAATCTTGGGAGATGACCATGAGATAATGACAGAAAAGCTCTCAGCATAGTAGTCGCCATGAATTATCCAAGTTTATCATTTTAATGTTATAGTATTAGTAACCTGATTGCACATTGATAGGTAATAGGTTATAAGAATTAAACAATGAAAAAAAGAATGAAAGGCCTGGGTGGTTGTAGCATAGACTTTTAATCCCAGCACTTGGGAGTCAGGGGCAGGTGAATCTCTAAGTTGAGGCCAGCCTGGTCTACAGAACTGGTTGTGGGACATACAAAGCTACACAGAGAAACCTTGTCTCAAAAAAACAAAACAAACAAAGAATTAAATATCTATCTGTTTCTTTCCTATTATCATTGCTCTGTAGATTTAAAATCTGAATGAGACAACAAACATATGTAAAATCTCTGTATAAACATTATCTATAGTCTGCCAGGTATTGAAGACCACAAATCAATGTCTTCCTGGATTGGTTAACCAAAAGGAAGCCACATAATGTTAAAGGCAACTGCTTAATGCACCTGCCAATCAGAGAGATGTATTGTACATGGTTTCAACTCCTCTTGGCCACAACTCCCTAGATCCCTGGGACTCAGAATTGACAGGAATGTCAAAAGTGAGGCAAACCAAATCCATTCTAGAACTAAAGCTATTTGATATTTTTTAATTAAAAAGTAGAAGAATAATTCTTTTCTCTAATGCTTGAAGGAAAATTAACAGCTAAAGGGAAACCAAGGGTTAAGCATTGTCTTCCTAATGTGATGTTTTCACTTGTTTTAGAGATAAGCTATAAGTAGTGAAGACTGACCAATGCATCCCTGCTTGGCAAGGCTTTAGTTTGGCTCCTATGGAATCTGCTGTGATCTTGTGCAACTTCCTGACGTGTGTGTAAAAAACCCATAGTGGTATGGAAGACCTAAAAAGGATTCCAGCTTTTGTCTTCCCATTAGTTTGAGATGCTATCTATAAATACATCTTCAATGAGAATGTCATTGATATGCCAAGTTAATAGAGTGGGTGATCATGGGCAGTCTTTGAAAGGTCTGTATAGTGAGTGGTATTAACATTAGTGACTTCTCAAAATGACATGCCTCATAGAATAAAATAATGGTTCAAAACACCAATAATCCACTGCTTGCAATTATGGGACATTAGTTAGAACCAAAGTGGATAAAGAGAACTAACTCTCCAAGATCAGCCTTCTGAGGAAGGGGAGTGAGACTCATCATCTCTTACCAAGTCGACAGGAAATCTGAGTGCTAGAGAGGTAAAGCTGGAAAGACCCCTCGGGATTATCATCGGGATAGCCTGTGCATGTGTACATGTACACCCCTACACACACACACACACACACACACACACACACACACACACACACACACACACACGACATGAGATAGCAAGGCTCAGAGAGCTTACATTGTGTACCTAGACACTCTGGTGTTGATGTGGACTGGAACCTGGACTGTCCATTGTTGTTCTTACTCCAAAGCTTGACTGGTGAGGAAAGTGCTGAGAAAGGGGGTGCATGTCTCCCCCATGTCCCCAGTTGGTTAGTTACTTTCATCAGAGGCAGAACCAACACCTCTTCACACTTGTCTCACTGACCTCTTCTTCATAACTGCCTTTTCCAGAAGCCACGCATACATTATCAGTGCACAGATGATCCTCCTGCGTTCGCTCCTGAGACTGAACCTGCCCTGATCTCAAGATCAACCCAAGATGCGAGGAGAGAAGAGAAAGGAAGCATGCCATAACTGACAGGTGGTTCTGGGGCCTCATTGGGGACAATTTACAGACTGGCTAGGGCACTGGCCACCAGAAACTCTTTAATTTTCTTGACTTGCTAAAATGGGACTAAGCTCCATCATTCCACTGCTTCTCAAATGTCTCCTGGATCACTGAGAACTAGCAGGATCCCTTTTCTGGCGATCATATTGGGGCAACCCATGAAAGTGTCCTTGATTTGACTTAGCATAAAGGAGGAGCACGTTTGCCAACATGAACATATTCCGTGGAGCTCCAGTTTACATTAAGGCTGTCTGCTTACTAACTCACACGCCTGGGCTTCTTTCTTTGTTGCTGTGATAAAATATCCTGGCTAAAGCAACTCAGAGGTTGACAGTTCAAAAAGAGGTGGCCATTGTGGTGGGAAAGTGTAGACGAATTTCTAAATGGTCTTGTTAAATAAAAAAAACATGGAGCCAAATATAGGGGTGAAAGCCTTAGAGAAAGATCAGGGAAATAGGGAAGGTCTCACCAACTTGGCAGCTTGCAAATGTGAGTTAACTTCCTGTCTACCCACACCTTTATTGCCTTGCTGTTCTACCCTCTCATTGGCTCTCTTAGGCCAGCTACCTCACTTCCTCTTCCTACACAGCTCTGTCACTTTCTGTCTGTCTGTACAGAACCCCAGGCCTCTATGGTTGGTATTGGGATCAAAGGTGTGTGTCACCATGCTTGGCTCTGTTCCCTAGTGTGGCCTTGAACACACAGAGATCAGCCTGCTAAGTGATAGGATTAAGGGCATGTGCTACCACCGCCTAACTTCTTTGTTTACTTAAAATGGCTTGCTATTTCCTATGGTCTCCAGGCAAAGTTTATTTATTAAAGCACAAATAAAATAGCAGGGAAGACATGCCTGGGATCAGGCAGGGAAATCATGGTGGCGGGAACAGAAGGCTGGCTGGTCACATTGCACCTGCTCTCAGGAAGCAAATGCAATAGACAGTATGGCTGGCCTGTAAGTCTCACAGCCTGGCCCCAAGCACTTACTTTCTTCAGCCAATGGTTCTACAACCGTTCCCAAATAGTTCCACCACATGGGATCAAAGGTTATTAACACAGAAGCCTGTAGAGGGGACATCTCAAATTCAAACCATGACATGGTTCTAGTTCTATCCCATTTCACAGGACTGGCAATGGCAGAATGATTAGAACCATCTGGAAAAGTCTCTAAATGTCATCTTGATAGCTAAGTATTAAATGTAATGCTAGAATATTGGAAATGTTTAAGTAAGAGAATATTTTCATGCTTGGAATGTCTTGTCCAGTAAGGAGACCTGTGTCAGGGTACGTCAAGCACTGTCCGTATGTGTGCATGGAAGTGATAGGAAAAATGGCCAATGCAGGATGGTGAACTTTCTAGAATATTATAAAGGTAGTGCTGGAGCCATAACTCAGTAGTAGAGCACTTCTCAGAATTCAAAGACACTGAGTTTGATTTCCCTACAATGAAAAAAACAAAACAAAACAAACAAAATTTCCCAGACTATTATAAAAAAAATGATAAAGATTCAAACTGGTTGTATGTTGTCGTTGCTGCCGCTGCTAGTGGTGGTGGTAGTGGTGGTATATTTTTTTAATGGACTCATGAAGATGGTTGAAAAATAGATATAGTAAGACTATGTCATGAAATTAGAGTTGTTTTAATTTAAATTTTATTTGCTGAATCCCTAAACCATATGTCAAACATGCTGTGCATGTTTGCACGCATGCTGTGTATGAAAATGGGCTGAAGGGAAGGGCTTGAATACTATTCCCAACAAGGCTTGAACACTAGTTCTAACACTGAAACAGCTTACATTTAGGACCGGATGACCCAGGTTGGGATCTGTTTGCCACTTAACTGTGATGTTAGTCTAATGACCAGCAGAAATATCTTGCCTTATCTATAGAAGGAGGTTGCTAATGCCTACTTATTCATCCAGCAGCTAAGGACCAGGATGAGTACCAGGCTCGTGTGAACAGTGAGTTATCATCTTCAGTTCTTTTCTTCTCCTGTATCCTGACTCTTTGCCATGTATCTTTTTGTTATTGATCTTACTTTCATCAAGACCTGAACTGAATTACTGGCACCTCCCATTCCTTGGTCTAACAACAACCACAGTTACTAATGTTATTGTTACTTCTATATTTAGCAGTATTTGATGATTTCTGTGTTCTAGTTCATGGTATTTATGAAAGGTGACTCTTATTAGGTCACATTTATTAAGTACTTAATGAGTAGTCTACTTGCTTCATATCTTACAATGCTTTCCTCATAAACAGAACATAGCTTATCTCTTGACTTGGATTCAGCCATGCAATGTGCATTATCCAATAGAGTAAAGGCAGACATGACACTGTCCTTTTGTAGCTAGAGTTTTCCTGCCTTGCCCAAGGTCAGGACAAATCTCTGTCACCCGCCAGTCCCACAGCCGCTCAGACCCAACCAAGTAAACACAGAGACTTATATTGCTTACAAACTGTATGGCCGTGGTAGGCTTCTTGGTAACTGTTCTTATAGTTTAAATTAATCCATTTCCATAAATTTATACCTTGTCACATGACTTGTGGCTTACTGGCATCTTCACAAGCTGCTTGTCATGGCGGCGGCTGGCAGTGACTCCCTTTTCCTTCCTGTTCCCTTAATTAGTCCCGTCTATACTTCCTGCCTGGCCACTGGCCAATCAGTGTTTTATTTATTGACCAATCAGAGCAATTTGACATACAGACCATCCCACAGCAGTCCTCATCTCAGGTGAGGCCTCAAGGGACTAAACATATTTATGCTGAGCTTCTAACCAACTGTGAGAACATACTAGGGAAACTGGCTGGTCTCAGGAAAGGGCAAGAAATGTGTGGAGTAGGTCTAAGCTAAGCTACCCCAGCCTAGAGCCTAGGCTCCAACAGATCTCTGTCTGTCTACCCACAGACAAGTGAGTAAACTCAGACAGGGTGAACAGAACCACCTAGTCAAGTCAATCCAACACTCTCTAGTCCTCAGGAAACCTCAGAAGCATGAACAATAGTAGTGTTACAATAATAGTGTTTATTATATAAAACAAAAATAAATTTGTACAGTTGTTTTGAACCACTGAATGTTAGATTGGTTTGTTACACAGCAATAGCTAATTGATATACTCAGAACTGGAATATAATTAATACAACTCATCTCTAATGCCAAAAGTTGAAAGCTTATAACATATGAATATTTCAACTACATATCACTTTATGCAAAGTTGGTTCATGAACTCAGCTCTCTATACATTTTACCAAGGATACAGCCTCTCTGAAAAATGTGGTTGAAGGTAACTTCTAATAGCTCAATGCTGGCCTTCAATTTCTGATAAGATATTTTCACATCTATTGCTTAAGTCTAGGCTTTCCCCCTTCAGCTGAGAAAGGCACATTTCCATTGTGGTCATTTCAGATGCTGGCCTTTTTGTTTTGATTGCTTCTATATACTCTCATTCTGAATCTTAAAGATTCGACTTTATACCAGCAGCTGAGAAGGCTCAGCTCACCACATCCTCTTGCTCATGACAATATCTGGGTTCTCGTTTGTCCAATAAACAAGACTGATTTTGTTTTTTGAAAAACAGTATGACAATGGCTTAAGCAGTACTTTAGTTGCAGCTTTGATTAATAACTTGACTAAACAGTTCTTACTTGCTGCAAGATAAAATAAGGCATTTGGTAGCAATTTCAGAATTATCTAGCATCTACAGGAATCCTCAACACTGAAATCTCAGAAGACAACAATGGACAGAAGACATAGACTGACTTGGGGTTTGTAGAACACAGGACCCCAAGAGATAATATTTATGAGTGAAATCAAAATCAAAAGCCAAGTGAATGGTTAACCAAAGTGCCAATGATATATAGGGCACAGGACAGAATCATGGTCTAAGAAGGAGCAGCAGATAAGAAATCAGCAATCTAGAGCAGGTAAGAACAAAGAAATTTTTCTCTGGAGAAGGCAATGGGTCCTAAGAAAGTTCTCTGATTATTCATAGAGCTCCTAGGAACTCAGCCTGCATGGGGAAGCATAAGCGCCACCCCCCCCCCCCGTCCTATGTCGAGTTTATTTGCTCCTCCAATGAACTACACACCATCCAGCCACTGCTGTCACAAGACCATCAACAGTTCCTGGCCTGTGTATGACACACATATTCAAAAACCGAGTACCATGCAACCATCTCCTTCTCAATTATCCCACTCATTCCCCAGTAGGAAAGAGAACTAAGCAACTGGCCTAATTCAACACACCCTGGGGACGGCTCAGCTTTCTCATTTCCTAGGGATCCCACGGGGAAAAAGAAATGTCATTGACAGTGGAGAGAATCACTGTCTATGTATGTGAAGAAAATTGTTCCCATCTGCCCATGGGCCATGTGTAGTCATAGAATTTTAACACAGAAGGGAGGGAGGGGCGATTAAAGAACCTAGAAGGGTTCAGTCTTCCAAGAGGTTGAATTAGTGGAGACCTAGGTGTAGATGTAATTTCAAATGTCTAGCAAATCCATTTGCCCTTCAAAAATATCTTGTATCTCTACCCGAAGTAATATCATTAGAGATTCATTTACTCACTTAAAAGAATTGCTTAAGGGAAGCTGAGGATGTGGCTCAGTGGTAGAGCATTAGCCTAACAAGCACACAGCCCATGATTTGATACTCAGCATTGAGTAAAAAGCTTAAATAGTTCTCCTAGTATGCTCTATGTTGATACAGAAGTCTTTGGGAAAGATAAAAACCCATTGATCATCATATCTCAGTGATGGTTAGCTTCACAGAAAGAGATTGAGGGCAGTTAAGGGGACCTGGTGAAGCTGTAAGGAAGATTTCTTCTGTAATAGTGACTTTTCTCATTGCTTGTGAACAAATACCTGATGAGAAGCCACTTAAGGAAGGAAATACTTACTGGGTCTCATAGCTCAAGGTTACAGTCCATCATGGTGGGGGAGCAGAAGCGTGGCAGTGGAAGCTCCAGAGGCTGGTCACAATGCAGCTGTAGTCAGGAAGCCGAGAGAGATGAATGCTGTTGTTCGCCTCACTGTCTCCTTTTTATTCAGTCCACGCACCATGGAGGCTGCCAGCCACATTCCTAAGGGTCTTCCCTGCTCTACTTAAACCTTTCTGGAAATACCCCCCCTGGACATACCTGGAGATACGTTTCCATGGTGATCCTAAATCCAGTCACATTGTCAAGGAAGATTAATCACTGGAGTATCATAAGGGCCTGGACATCTGGCTATGAAAATGCTCAGAGGAATGAGGAGACTAAGAAGTAAAAGAAGTGGGAAAAACAAAATGAGAAAAATTTCATGTATTTAATAATGAGAATGTTAGAAACGGACAGGGGGAGAAGGGGACAAAGCCTGTTCTAAGGACTGATTGTATCATCCAAGTAGATTGCTCCCATGGAACTCCTGGAGCGATTCTAAGCACAAGGTTCCTAGTAGATGATTTCTGTTGCATTTGCGTTGGAAGTCATTTCCATTGGTCGATGGAAATATCTGTTCTGAAAACCAGTGTCCAGGGGCTGCCTGTGCAGGTTCAGATCCTCAATCTTCTCACCCTTTTGACACTCTATCCTGAATTTACCGGGCTACTAGATATGCCAGTTTATCTCCCAGGAAAGTCTGCCCCATACCTCCCTATTCTTTACTTGGGTGTGTCATCAGGTTCCATGGGTTCTCCATGTTTCTTTTCACATCTGTTGCTCAGTATTTATATAGAACTGCAACTTCCTAGAATAGACTAGAGTGTGGACTCCCTTTTTGCACGATTGTCCTTGCATAGATTATCCCAATCTGTCATGAATGCACAGGAATGGAACCCTTAGAGGAATGAAGCCCTTAGAAACATGAACATGAGGCCAATGGCTGCTTCTCACCTTTAAATGATCCCTGAACCTCAAATTTCATAGCTATAAAGCTGGGATGGTATCCCTACCCCATTGTTCATTTAGCATGCTGTCCTATTCACTGAGTGGGGTGCCAGGTAATGTGGATGGAAACCCCCACCTCTAAAGGCTGTCTGTGCTTCTGTGTGAGAATGTGCACAAACACTAGAGCACTATGAGAAACTGTGTCAATGCTGGAAGACATAGAAACGCCATCAGGCTATTACAGCTTCTATGGAAGATTTTGTTGGCCAAATTCATTGGAAAAAACAGGGCAGCAAGCCTGAGTAGTCTCCTTTTTCTCATTCAGCCATGCACTGTGCTTTTTGATACAGAAGAGAAAATGGAAAGGGGTGGACATTTAGCACTTGAAAATTACTGGGCACTTTTCCCATGTGGGGAAAGGAATCCAATGCTAATATGTTATTTAGATCAAGACATCCTAGTCTGAGGTTATCCTTGTCTTCATTTTATGGAGAATATGGGGTTAATCAACTTCCTTAAGCTCACTTTCATAAGTAGAGAAGAGGAATTCAATCCCAGGTCTGGCTGATGCCAAGGTCAAGGTCCTTTATTGCTGTGCTACATTAGCTGCCATTGTGTTCTTATGGGAAACCATCTTGAATTCTCTAGTGCATCGTTTCATCTGATCTTCACCTTAATCCTGTGAGGCTGAGGTATCCTCACTTTTTATATACAAAAAAAGAAAAACTAAAGTTAAGAGGACTTGGGTCATTGCCTTTTTTTGGCACAAGTAATTTATAGATTACAATAAAAGTAGCCACACTGGGCAGTAGGGGGCACACACCTTTAATCCCAGCACTCAGGAGGCAGAGGCAGGCGGATCTCTGTGAGTTCAAAGCCAGCCTGGTTAACAGAGCTAGTTCCAGGACAGCCAGAGCTACACAAAGAAACCATGCTTTGGAAAATCCAAAAAGAAAGAAAAGAAAACTAGTCACTAAATATTTATTTTTATATATTAGATAGTAATTACATGTAATATATGATGTAAACTGTTACATACTTGATGCTACATAAAAAATAAGGTGATAAATCTTGGTTTCCTGGCTAAGCCCAAATTCTAGGTTCATGCCTCCTTATTTGCCTTATTTTCTGTCTTTCTTAAAATATCTGTAAAATTTTTAATTGGCTAATTTTTTAATTGTATGGGTGTATGATTCTGGAGTATAAACGCAGCATATACTATGCAAGTATGTGTGACAGAGCACAACAGGATCAGGAGGAGAAATTAGATACTCTGGGGTTCTAGTTATGGGTGGTTATGAGTCATCCTTGTAGATCTTGGGAAACAATCCCGAGTCCTCTGCAAAAGCAGTAAGTCTTCTTAACTGCTGAACCACCTCTTCAACCCCTTTTTTGATTTTCTTAATCTTGTATATAAAATACATAGATTTGTTGATGGTGTAAGTCATATAAATTATATAATCCTGTAAAGTATATTGTAGAAACACATATATACAAATACGCATGAATAATCTCATAGTAACCTTGTTCAGAAACAATTACTATTAATGTACTATGTCAATAGAGTTAGCTATGGACTCTGAGAAAGGAGAGGGACCCCAAGATCCTATAAGGAGCCAACAGCAAATGCTTATGTGAGATGGGAAGCTCTGACATCCCAGCCTCCCCAAATCCCTTTGATTACGATGCAAATAGATCAAGAAGGTCATGGCAAGTGAATGTGTGGCTTCTGCCAATAGAGAAGAACCAGTATTCATTGGTTCCTTCTAGGTTTGCTTTCCAGTCAGAATCAAGAGGGAGCTTTAAACAAGTTCACTAGAAATGATATCTTCTCTAGTATGTGTTGGAAAACAAGAAAGCAAGCCTCTTGGGAACATTTGTTAGAATAAACCATTGCAGACATATCAGATGTTATAAGAAAGATGTCAATTAAATAAATTATGGAATATCCATGATAGAAGACACTCTGTCAAGGATTCAATGGGTAAAGTGCTTGCTGCACAAGGAAGAAGACCTGAGTTCAGATCCGCAGCACAATTGTAAAAGCTTTAACATGGTTCATTCCTGCAGTGCCAACATTGGGTATGTGAGGTGGAGATAGGCAGAACTGGAGCTCGCTTGTCAGCTTGTCTAGCAAAAGAGTGAGTACCAAGTTCAGTGAAAGACCTTGTCTCAGGAAAACAGGTGACGGATGATAGATACCTAATGTTGACCTCTATGTGCACATAGCAGTGTATGTACACTCACATATATGTGAATACTTATGCATATAATACACAAACAGAGATACACACACATAAAGATACCATGTCAGGCATTTGAAAGTGTGTGTGTGTGTGTGTGTGTGTGTGTGTGTGTGTGTGACAGAGAGAGAGAAAGAGAGAGAGAGAGAACATGTAAAACAGCTAACACAGAAATGTATGCAATACATATTATTATGAGAGGAAAGGAGAGCAATACAACAGCATCATGTAAGAGGCTCAAATGGGAGTGATGGGACTCTGTGTAGGGATATTTCTAGAATGAGAACTAGAGCCTGCATGCCACACTTTGCACCAGTTATCCAAGTGGACCATGTGCATACAGAGGTGTGGTTCCTAAGGAAGTCGGGACTTACAGTGTACCAGCAAATTTGTTCTTGGTTTTTGTTTTATGTTTCTGCGTGTGTGTGTGTGTGTGTGTGTGTGTGTGTGTGTGTGTGTGTGTGTGTGTTCTCATGTGCACATGTATATGCATGTACAGGCCTAACATTGTTATTGGGTGTCTTCCTTGAATTCTCTCCACTGTCTATTGAGATAGGGTCTCTAGCTGAGTCTGGAGTTGGCTAATTCCTGCTAGTCCAACTAGCCTGTTCACCCTAAAGATCCCGTCTCTGCTTCCCAAGTGCTAGAATTATAAGCAGCAACCACACCTTCCCCGTGGATTCTGGGAATCTGAACTCCTGTCTCTGTGCTCTCACACGCCACAGCTGCTTTATACACTGAGCCATCTCCTCAGACACCAGTCTTCACATTTTCTTTTGTATACTTTCGTGTTGTCAGGATCTGTTATAATAAGAATGCTTTCCTGTGTAAATTGTGTGATTAGATATGAAGATAAAAAGGAAAAGTTAACACAGTCGTCAGTATTATCATTTCTAAGTGTCTTCTGTAGGCACAGTTTGTTCCACAAGGGCACATGCACTTATTTATATGTCCTACTGTATATTCGATAAGCATTTGGACAAAGGACTTGAATTTTTGTGTGTTCTAATAGTTTAACATTGCTTGTGGAAGGGCTGTCATTTGAAATATGTTCTGGGCGCTTTTGAAATACATTTAATCTTTCTCCGCTGATCTGCTTTCCCTAAACCTTTCTTTAATTCTCTCTAAGGATTCTCCACCTGCTGTGCACGGGATACAACAAAGTGACTCTAATCATGTTGGGAATTATTTTTTTATCAATTTAATCCATACTTGGCAGTTCTTTCCATCCCAAAGGCAGACATTTTTCAATGGATGCTGATCAATCTCTCAGTGTCATATGACATGGGCAACAGATAATAAATGGATAATTATCTTCTGAAAAAAATAATGGCACATCACAGGGGCTAAACTAAGCTTCGATCTCTCTATTGAATGTGTTTCATATCTTCTTATTAGAGTGTTAACTCTTGCCAAAAATAACACCCCTTCCTGGTTATATACTGACTTCATTCTTTGGTGTAAGTGCATGTATGTATGTATATATGCATGTTTGTGTATGACCATGTGTGTAGGTGCAGACGTGGAGATCAGAAATTGACATCAGCTCTTTTCCTCATTCATGCTCCACTTTAATTTTGAGACAGGTCTCTCACTGAACCTACAGCTCAGATTGTCAAAGTTGGCCTGGCCAATAATATCCAAGGATTGGCCTGTCTCTACCTTGCCAGAGCTAGGATTACAGATGCACATGCCTGCCATTCTTTTTATGTGGGTTCTGGAGATTACAACTTGGGTCCTAATGCTTGTATGACAGGCATGTTAACACCATAGCCTAAGCCCGAAGCTACCTATCTTTTGAAAGTTCCTCTCATTCAGGCATGAGTATGGGTTCATTGTTTGTACCCATTTATAGGTTACTTTTTGATACAGAATCCAGTTTGAGACGTTAAAAGGAGAAGGCCAAATAGCTCATTGTTTGAGACTGTACCTCCTCAGATTCAGTCAGTACTCCCTTTGACCTTTAACACTGAGGGTCTAATTCCTTCCGGTGTGGACAGCAGATGCTTGGTTCTGCCATCTCACTTTGCAGTGTACCTATTGTGTGGTTCTCCCTGTCTCTGCACTGTCAGAAAACAGCAGCCCTTGAAGGGAGAGGGAGAAAGAAAGGAGGTGAGCGTCAGAGAGAACTCAGTCATCAGCTGAGATGGGAGGGGCGTCAGAGAGAACTCAGTCATCAGCTGAGATAGGAGGAGCATCAGAGAGAACTCAGCCATCACTTGAGATGGGAGGAGCATCAGAGAGAACTCAGTCATCACTTGAGATAGGAGGAGCATCAGAGAGAACTCAGTCATCAGATGAGATGGACGTCAGAAATGACTCAATAAAGATCATCGACTTCATTGTTAGTCTGGTTACTGTTCTTTTGAAAAGCATAAAATCTACAAAAAGGTGTCTCTCATATTCTGCCAAGAAGTCTCTAATTTGGGACACAGGGTTCATTAGCAAGTAGACTGCTGTTTGACTGAGACACCTATGTGTATAGTGTCTCAGTACTATGCATTCTGACTCTGATGAAATAGAAATAATGCACTATAACCTTGTGCTAATGCTATCCCAAAAGACCAAAATCACTCTTCATAACATGAATCTCACACCATTCAATACTGACTTACTTTCACTACTCAAGCTTTTAGGCCTCTACCTCTGGTTCTACTGCATGATTTGAACAAGTAATTTCACTTCCCAAAGCTTCAACTTCATCATTATAAAATGAAATCCCCTCAAGAAATGTTCATTAGAATTGAGTTGGAGAAAAGCAATCAAAGCACAGACCTATTGTATCTCTCAACTCGCTGTAGCGTGCGACAACTATCCTATTGTTTAGCATTTACTTCTGGATTCTTTTCCTGGTGGTCAAAAGCATCCTGGACCACATGGCATCTTGCTGTTGCTTCTCCTAGCCCAGAGGTCTGAAAGTCCAGCCCCATGCCTAGCTTCCCATGACTCTTCTCTTCAGCAGTGGTCATCCATAGATGTCTGTCCTTTCCCTATATCATGATAACAAATATCTGGTAGACTCAGCAACTTTTTTTCTTCTAATTCTTACACACTAGGCTTCTGTTTCGTTGTTTTTTTTTTCTGTTTTTTTTTTTTTTTTTTTTTTTTGCTTTTGTGTTGGTGTTTTGTTTTGTTTTTTCGAGACAGGTTTCTCTATGTAGCTTTGCACCTTTCCTGGAACTCACTCTGTAGCCCAGGATGGCCTTGAACTCATGGGGATCTGCCTGGCTCTGCCTCCCGAGTGCTGGGATTAAAGGCGTGCACCACCACCACCCGGCACCACACTAGGATTCTGAAATCGTGCCTGATACTCACTTCAATAGCTTCAAAGACACAAACCTTGACTCGCCCTTAACCACTCCACTTGGAATCCAATCCCAGAAGGTACTGAGTGCCTAACATATGTTTATACCTCAGATATGACATTAGGCTTCAAGATCGATCCTGCCCCCGGCTTCCTTCATGGCTGTGAATGTGACTGTCCTGGTGAGTAGCCTTTGGCTACTAGACAACAATGCTTTTTATTAAACCTCTTTCTGCCAAACCTCACAGTATTTCCATAGCCCTATACAAGGAAGATATTATTAGGGTAAATTTTTTAAAGGGTTGATTGCAATATAGTTTTCCTACAATCCTTTTCCTTCTCTAGTTCCATATTAATGTTACAACATTAGTTATACATGATCATATATATGAAATTATACATTATACATGACATTGTATTTATGAAATGTTTTATATGCATTTATATACTAGAAACTACATGTTTTATATATGTTTATTTATAAGAAATTATGTATGTTTGTATTTAGATATATATGGAATTATATAATTTCAGTGTGTGTGTGTGTGTGTGTGTGTGTGTGTGTGTGTGTGTGTGTGTGTAAAATGCCTAAAACTCAATTTTCTTAGATATTTGGTGTTGCTGGGGAGCTTCTCTCCAGGTCCCACCAAGCCCTGCAGTCCCACAATCTACGTATAAAATACTCAGACACATATATTACTTATAAACTGTATGGCCATGGCAGGCTTCTTGCTAACTGTTCTTATATCTTAAATTAACCCATTTCTATAAATCTATACCTTGCCTGGTATAGGCTGGTGGCTTACCGGCATCTTTACATGCTGCTTCTCCTGGTGGTGGCTGCTGTGTCTCTCTTCCTTCTTCCTGTTTCCCCAATTCTCCTCTCTCCTTGTCTCGCCTATACTTCCTGTCTGGTCACTGGCCATCAGTGTTTTATTTATATAGAGCGATATCCACAGCAGTTTGGTTCATTTTGTCATTTCCCGCTAAAATCTCCACTGTCTCATGGCAATGTTGAACTCCTATTGTCAGCTTGATTGGCTCAAAAGTACCCAGGGGCTTGGTATAGCACACTTCTGGGTGTGTCTATGAGGACTTATCCAAGGAACATTAACCCATAGGGTAAGGCCCACCCTGGCTGTGAGTGGCACTACCCCACAAGCTAGCAGCCCATTTAGACATAAAAGGGGAAAATAGAGAAAGTTCATGATCATCATGATGTCTTTTCCTCTCTGCGTCCCAGCCACCATGATGTGAACCTCTTCCTCTAGGCACAGGTTCCCTGCCATGATGAACTACAGTCTCTGAAACACTGGCCCAGATAAGTCCTTCCTTACTTGAGTTCCTTTTCTCAAGTATTTGCTCCTGCAATGATATTCCTGCATCCTCACACTCATGAAGACCTTATTAGTCCCTATGTTGTGGGAAATAGTCTCTTTAAACACTACATTGCTGGGAAAAGACATATTTTCTTGACTATTGAGTAGATGAACAGCTTCCCATTGCCTAATATGGTAGCTACTAGCCACCTGTCCTTTTAAAAATCTAAATGAGCTAAATTCAACAATATGTATCCATTTCTTCAGTCACATTGGTTACTTTTCAAATGTTCCATCACCCCCATGCAGGAAGTGGCAGCCATATTGGATGACATAGACTATAGAGCATTCCTTCACAGCAGAGAGCCCTGCTGGATCCTGCTGCTCTAGATGGTGAGGTATCTGATGTCAGAAGCTGAGAGACAGCATTCCCTGGATAAAAGGGATATGAACGGAACTATAGTGATAATAGGAGCCCTCAGACTCAGGCCGCGGCTCCATCACCTGACTGACCATGCTCCATTGCTCATGAGTTATTCCTGGTCTGTAAGATGGTGATGTGGTTACATCTATGACTTATCTCCCTGAATGGTGAATGAAATTGCATCTAACTGCCAAACTGACTTTGAATTTTGCCAGTGATGGTGGGTGAGCTGTATAGTGGACACATAAGATCACCCCATCTCCTGTTAGTTCTTACAATGGTAGGAATAATTCAGGCTGCCAGTCACAATAGATGAGGTGTGGGAGTGGCCACAGGTCCACCCAACCCTAGGATTGGCACAACCATCATGCTCCGAAGCTCTCCTTTCAACCAAGTTGCACCAGAGGATGCATACTGATTTGTTTGACTGTGCTTAAAACATTCAGTCCAAGCCACAGCTGGTTAGTTCTTAAACCCTAGTCTCATCAGTGAAGATCTGAACAGCACGGATGGGCACCCGGTATCACTTAGTGTGTGACAATGACCTTCTCAAGACTGAAGGCAGGGATGTTATTCTTCTCCATGCAAGTGGGGATGCCTGCCATTCACCCTACGAGCCTGCCCTCACTCAGAGCTTCTGAGATGACTCGTATGTAATCCCATCACAAACAGCATGTGAGCCATTTCAGAGTCCCACAATTTATTCCATTTTCCCATAGAGGGGGATGTTAGAAACCTAGCCCCATTTCATTATCCATTTGAATAACTTTCTCAATTTCGAGCTTTCTGCCTAACCATGAGGGCTGAATTATGACTAGATTCTCACTCTCTCATGCTCTCTCTCTTTCTCTCCCTGCCTAGTGGGAGCACTAAGTAGATAAATAAAAATCACTGCAGAATAATTGCAGGTGCTGTGGGCTAAAAGTCAGGCTGGGCCCATCCACAGTCTCTGAGCCTTGTCTGGGTCTTTTCTTACTTTATTTTTTATTTTTTTGGTCCATCATTATAGAGGATTCAATTACCTCCATGAGCACTGTGGAAGTTTGCATACATCAACCCTGGGGCATTATTCATCACAATGTATTTTTGAGAGTGAAAGAAAAAGAGGGTTATGTTTCTGGTTCTCCCTAAAGCTGTTATTTTTCATGCGGAGACTTGGTCAAATTTTAGCATTTTGAACCCTCCCCTGATTTCCCAGCTCAAGCATGAGCTATTCTCAGAGTGTCCTTATGCAAATGACAGAGAATTCAGAGTATGAAAGTAAGGCTGGTTGGCATTGCTGTGCAGGGTCTTTCTCCAAGGGGGCCAAGCAAGTGGAAAGAGAGCGGACCTGGAAATCAGTCCCTTCCCACCAGATTTGGAGGATCTTGGAAATAACATTGAAGAAGATATATGTAGAATGGAGAGATAACCAAATCTGTGGGGGAACGGCTTCCTCTGGTGCTCATAGAATCTTCTAATACTGGTGGCCACTGTGGAATGCTTCCTCCCAGCCAGGCACTCTTCTGAGAGCCCAGAATTTCGTCTCAGACTCCCATAAGGAAGATAGTGTGATCACTCTCATTTTGCAGAGACTGACCCAAAGGGGTTAAAAAAAAAACTTAACCCAGTTCACAGAGCCAATAAGGGTTAGAGATAGTGCTGAAAATTTAGGTAGAGTTGCTCTAGTGCCTCTGCATTTGTCTGCAAAACTTTGACTTGTGAATGTTGATTATCAGTGGCTTGCACGCTGCTATGGTGACATACACTGACGAAAGCAACCCAAGGGAGGGAGGGTTTATTCCGGCTCACAGTGCAAACGTATCAACCATCACTCTGAGAGAGGCAGGGGGGCAGGAGCCTGAAGCAGCCAATCACATCTCATCTGCAATCAGGAAGCAGAGAAGGATGGATATTGTTCTGCTCGCTTTCTTTCTTTAAAAATGTGCATTTGTGTGTGTGTGTGTGTGTGTGTGTGTGTATGCATTAGTATGGAAGTCAGAGTCCAATTGCAAGAGTCAGTTCTCTCTTTCCATCATGTGGAACCAGGCCAGGGTCATAACTCAGGTTGACAGTATTTTCAGCAAGCATCTTTATCCACTTAGTCATCATACCAGTGCTATTTTTAGATATATTGATGATGGATAGATAGATAGATAGATAGATAGATAGATAGATAGATAGATAGATAGATAGATATGGAGAGATAGACAGACAGACAGACAGACAGACAGTCCCAGCCCAGGGGATTTACCACTCAAAATGGACAGTTCTTCCCATTTCAATTAACCTAATGAAGATAATTCCTCATAGGCATGCCCAGAAACTACTCTTTCAGGTCATCATTTGTCTTAGTTAGGATTTTTATTGCTGTGAGAAAACACCATGACTGTGGCAACTCTTACAAATAAAACATTTAATTGATGTGGTGGCTTACAATTTCAGAGGTTCAGTCCATTATCATCATGGCGGGGAGCATGGCAGCATGCAGGCATATATGATGCTGGCTACCTCTTGACTAGAAGGCAGCAGGAAGTCTACTGATAGTCACACTGAGGGAAGCTTGAGCAAAAGAGACCTCAAAGCCTGCCCCTAGAGTGACACACTTCCTCCAACAAGGCCACAACTCCCAATAGTGCCACTCCCTTTGGGGGCCATTTTCTTTCAAACCATCACATTATAGATTTCATCAAGTTGAGAGAGATTAACATTTGCACTATCTTTTGCCATTTGTTTCTGGTGACCTAGCTTAGTTCCAGCCTGCAGCTCTTGAGTTCTTGTACAGAAGCCCTTGGTAGTAGAAATACCTTTATTCCCCTATCCTAGTATATGTGCATCAGAGCTAGAGACCAGACAGAGGTCACGTGCTGCTGTGTTCATGATTTAAGAGTTAAAATTCTGCCTGAAAGTATCAAACAAGTTATATTCTCCCCAACGTTGTCTTCATAATGATAGGGAGAAGTAATAAAGAAGACCGATAATATTAAGTATTGCCAGTGATGTAGAAACATCTAGAACTCTCTTCTTACATTGCAACTGGAAACTTAAATAGCGTAGTTGCTTTAGAAAGCAATTTGGCAAATCTTCACATTGTCAAAAATAGAATCACTTTATGACATGTCCATTCTAGTCCTCAGTGTATATGCCCAACAGCAATGGAAACCCATTCAGACAAAAGCTTGTATACAAATGCCCATCATGTCGCCATTCATGATAGCTAAACAAAGGCTAGGAAAGATGTGATGTATTCATATAATACCTTGTACATTATTATTACACATGGATATTGGTAATAGGTATTGGCATCATGTATCAAAACTTACATACAAATTATGAAACACTAGTTCATGGTACAAAATTGATAATCTTTCAAAACATTAAATGGAAGAAACTACCTGGGAGTAATGCTCATACCTGCAATCCCAACACTTGGGAGGTCGAAGCAGAGGACCATGGGTAGTTTGAGGCCAACTTGAGACTAGAAAGTGAGATCCTGTCTTAATGAATGCATGAATGAATGAATGAATGAATAAATAAATAAATAATAAATAAACGCAGAGGCCACTTATTATATGATATCATTGATTTGAAATGTCTAGAATAAGAAAATCTACAGAGACAGGAAGTAAAATAGTGGGGTTTCTAGAGTTTGAGGTTTAGGGAGTGGCTGCTAATGGATATAGAATTCCTTTTGGGGTCAAAGATCAATTCTGAGATCAATTCTGATAATGGTTATCCAACTCTACAAATATACTAAAAAGCCACTGAATGGCACACTTCAAATGGTGAACTATATGGAGTATAAATATTATCTCAGTAAGGCAGGGCATAGAACAGGAGAGATGGGACAGGTTTTCTAGCCACAATATTAACCAGGAAGATCTCAGAGCATCCAGGTAGAGAACTGTACTGGCCTTTATGTCTAAGAAAGGGCCAAGAGTCCAGAAGCACATTTGAAAGAAATAGAGCTAGTTTGTACTTCCAGCTTAGGGGTCCCCACTGAGGAGTGTGGGCAACACAAAGATGGGAGCTGCTGCTACGTCCAGCAAGTGCTGGGTTAGATGGGGGTCATGCAAGTAAACCCGGGGTCCAGTCCCCTTGCCTTCGGGGAAAATAATGTATCTCACAGTGAAGGCACCAGAACCCAACTGATTATGAAAACTGAATGGAATTTGGGAGACAAAATCCAGTTAATGCAAGTACACTGAGAAAAAAAAATCATGAGTCAGAGTATACTCTGCACTTCACAGCGGTTTCAGACAACTGTGGCTGGCAGTTTCTAAGGTAGCCATAGTGATCCTCATTCCCCACGTTTAAAGCCTCTCCAACCCTCCTCACCTGTGATCCATTTGCTTCGCGTCTGTAAAACACAACAAAGGGCAATGAGATGTCTTGTCTATGGTTGTGTGATTAGGTTGCGTAGTGCCTTTGTTCCTATAGCAGCCTGTAGCTATTTATTGCCTTCTTGGCTGTGATGGGACAGGCTGGCCCCCCATCTAGACCCTTTAACAAGGAGCCAATGGTAGTCTCTGACTAATGAACTGGCATCCACACTGTCTGGCAGCCTTGGAAAAGCCAGATCCTGTAAATAGTCACACATGTTTAAAAGCAATCCTTCCAGTGGAGCCTTGAGCTGAGACCACACCCATCTGCACGTTTGTGAGAGACACCACGGGAGAAGCCAGCTAAGCTCTGACTGCATTCCCGACTCCCCACCTACAGGGAGAGAATCAATACGTGTAGTTTTAGGAACCGTGTTTGTGATCATTGATGATCTAGTGATAGATAAGACACAACCCCTCAGTCCTAATCACCTAGGGCATATGTTAGTCTACAGCATGCCGCTACATCAGTGGTTCTCAACCTGTGGGTCTCGACCCTTGTGGGGGATGGATATCAGATATTCACATTACAACTCATAACAGTAGTAAAATTGCAGTTTTGATGGAGCAATGAAAATAAGTTTATGGTTGGGGGGGGTCTCCACAGCATGAGGAACTGCATTAAAGAGTTGCAGCATGAGGAAGGTTGAGAACCGCTGCTCCACGGGGAATGAGGAGGAGATATTTGGCTTGAGGTCAGCAGTTATTACCATGGACAGCTGGGCACGAACAAAGTCTGGGGTGCTGAGTTGCCTATAGAGTCGGTGTCATTTGACTCAACTCCTAAAGGCAGGGAGCAGACACGTCCTATTTGCCTGTGTCTCTCTTTGCAGCACAGTTTGCATAAGACAGATGCTGAGATAATGTAAGCAAATGCTGAACCCTCTCAATGGTAAGGTCTCTAAAGGGACACTCTCTTCCTTTTACTCCAAATGGAATGAATAGGAGAATGGGCAGAGGAATGACAGAGTCAGGAGGTCAGGGACACCCCCAGAGCTTCCCAGCCGTGCCGTGAATACTCAACTAGGAGGAGTTGGCTCGCTCCCAGGCTCCCTTCTTCCTTGCATCTCTTTAAGCCCCACATTTACATATTCATTTTCAGACTATTTAAGAGAATTGTATCACCTCCCTGTCTATACCTCTGGTATATTCTATGACTCCCTGAACTTGAACAAGTTTCTCCAGCTCCCGAGTAACCTCTCTGACCTTGAATCCAGTGGGCCTGATGAACCTCTCTCTGCAGTCCTCAGCCACAGCAGCCATATCCTTCGAGAATGTTCAGCCCTCTTGGCTCCCATGGGCCTCCTTCACTGCACATTCATCTCATATCATTTTTACCTCCTTTCCCTTAACCCCTTAGTGTGCTGGTTCCTCAAGGGTTTTTCTTAGCCTTCCCTCTGATCTCAGTGACTTTCTTCTGGGGTAGGGGAACACCTGCCTCCCTCCTGCGTGTCTTTAATTGCAGAGTAGGCAGGCATCCTGTCTCATGCACCTGCAGCTCAAGTCCCTTGTCTGTTCCTCTCTGCACGTGGATATCTCCAAAGCACCTCAACTCCGTCCTCTCTAAAGCTACCCCACCTCCCAGACCTTGACCCTGGGTGAACTTTCATATCCTACTCAGACCTCTGTCAAATGGCTCTTCCAGGAAATCTGCTCCACTGCACTCTTTGGCTCTGTGCTTTTCCTTCATCAAATCTACCATCACTTCTAAGCATCTTCTTGGAGTGATGAATGGATGGAGGTCTTCTTCTAGACTGGACTGTAAGCTCTGCAGGAGTGAGGGGTGTCATGGCTGTGTTGCTCACTACCACTGTCCCCCACTCCATAGCCAGCACAGAAGCTGCAATAGTAAATATTGATTAAATGCATAAGTGCAGGCCGAATTCCTCTCATTCTCCTTCATTACTTGATTCAGTTGATTGATTTCTATATGCCAATAGGAAGACTATGATTCCATCTTTACGTTTGGTTCTTTGTGAATTTCCAAAGAAAGCTTATGTACAGAGTCAGCAGGGCCCTTCCTACCCAGTAAGGAGCCACAGTTAAGGAGTCTCTCCTCTACCCAATGTGTTTCCTCATTATCTAGATAATAGCAGGCAATTAGTGCTAGAATGTGTTTTAAAGTATGAGGTCTAATTACTTCACTTTTCAGGTGGGGAAACTGAGGCCCAGGGGAATCAAATGGCTCTCTTGGGATGAAGTTAGTTGCAATGGTAAAAATTTGTTTCCTGCTTTCTTGAAAAGTATGCCATAGCATGCCATATATATGGTATATGTATGTGTGTATACATATACATGTACCGTGGATACTATATATGATACACACATATATAATATATACAAAATCAATATGGTATTCACATATAAATATACACATACATAACCATACATGTTGGTTATTTTTTTGGTCAACTTGGCACAGCTAAAGTCATTTGGGAAGAGGTAACCTCAACTGAGACAATGCTTCCATCAGATAGGCCTGTAGACAAGTTTGAGGGGTCCCCCCTCCTTTTTTAGCTAATGATTGATGTGGAAGGGTCCAACCCACTGTGGGTGGTGTCATCTATGGCATGTCATCTTTGGTTACATAGAAAAGCAAACTGAGGAACCCGTGAGGAGCAAGCCCCTGTGTATCTTTCCTTCTGTCCCTGCTTCCAGGATCCTGCTCTGAGCATTTGCTTTTGCATCTCTCAGTGATGGTCTATAAGCTGTGAGATGAAAAGAACCCTTCCCTCCCCACCAACGCTGATTTTTATCATGGCGTTTAAATAGCAATAGAAAGCAATCTAACAAACACTCTGTGTGTGTGTGTGTGTGTGTGTGTGTGTGTGTGTGCGCGCGCGCGTGCGCGCGCACGCGCGCGCATGTGTATACAGTAAATTGAGTCAACAAAAAGGGTGTGTGTGTCTAAACATTTCCAGGCATTTTTGGTGCATAATCAAGATTCCAAGGGAAATCGAGATTTATACTTACATTCTTGGAATCCATGCAACCCTTGGTCCAGAGCCTCCCATGTTATAGTTTTAGTCTAGAATAACATCTAGAAACCTGACAGGACAGAGCGTACCAACCATCAGGAGACAGCGGTCGACTGAGGTCAGCATTCCGAATACTCTCGGGTACTAATGTTGGCCGATTTATATGTAGACACATTCTTCTCTCAATCTGCCTTCTGCTGAACATCACAACTAATTTCTATCATAAGAAGCTATCTAGGGTCAAGCTGGTGACACTTTTGTGTACCTACTTCAATATTTTCGTCGTATTTGCATGCAGAGAATGTGGAACTTTAAAAATGTCCTGTTGGTTACTCTGCCAGAGAAGGGGAGATGAAATGACTCTCCCCTCATTCTCTCAGAGCACTGATGGCAACAAAACCTTATTTCCTGAAGGGAACCCAGGTTCTTGGCCAATGGGAGCTTCCGGTTTGACTGGGGGTGCTGACCTCCAAGGTCAGCAGGAAGGCAGAAGTGGTCAAGGGTTGAAGGGAAGTTCTAGAACAAGGAAGTTAGGGCTGCCCTGGCTCAGCCCGCCAATCCCCCATCCTCGCATGGAGCTGAGCCAATGATACAGCAGCCCAAGACTGAGGCTCAGTGGGGTTCATAGAAGGGGGACTGAGACTTGGTCACTGAGAAGAAAATAGTGGGACTGAGAGTTGAGGTCCCCCGGAGCACTCCGGGGGGGGGGGTGTTAAGATTCAGCCATCGAAAACAGATTTCTCCCTGTCTCATGGGATCTGGCAAAATCCAAGGATACAAGTTAGCTTCATCACTCTGTTCTTCTTCTATTTAGGGAGTTTTGAAAAAAACAGGGCTAATAAGTTCAAATACAAGACATCAGTCCAACAAGAACAGATGCATGGTGAAGTCTATCAGAGAGATCAGCACCCAGCACCCTCCTGCCAGCCAAACCATGCTACCTACCCTTCTTCTTTAGTTCCTGTTGCTGCTGTCACAGAACACAAGCCACTTGGTGACTTTAAACAATCCAACTGTACTCTTATGATCTGGGATCAGAGGCACAAAATGGATCTCAGTGGACTGAAATCAAACTCTTGGCAAGGATGTATGCCTCTAGGCAAACATTCATGTACATTAAGGGCGTCCATTCCCTGTGTGCCATACTCCTGCCTCATTCCCCATTTATTATTATCCTATAGAGAATTTGAAGAAGAAAATAATAAAATACTGGTTTATAGAGCATACCTAATTTCAAATCAAAATAAGAAAGTTACTCCAAACTCTAGCCTCATCTCGGCCAGCCTCCGGCCAGGTGTTCATGGTCATTCATAATTATTTTCTTCTACTACTCATTCTGTGTTGCCTTTGACTCAGCAGGTGTGTCTGTTGGTTCCTAGCCTAGTGGGTGACACAGACCTTTATTCTCGAGGGGGTTTGATCATAAGCAATCCTGCCTATATTGACTTGTAGTTTTCCGTTTTAATCAGAGAATGAGAGAAGAACAAGAGACTGCCAGCAGATTTTCTTACACTGAGTGTGTACTCTTCCTTTTCCTCATTGTGTGATAACAACCTAACCCCCTGGCAGTCAGGCTCACCCATCCCAGTCAGTTTAGTACCCTTTCTCTGCCTGTTGGTTCATTGGCTTGAGAATCCCCAGATGTCAGCCTCACATTCCACTCCAAGAGAACCCACTGTTGTGCTCCTTGGGAGGCATTGCTCTCAGGGACAGTGAAACCCCTAGAGCAGCAGATTGTAGTTGTGGGGATGGGATGCAAAAAAGCTGCTAGGGATGGAAGTGTGCATTACTGGTGAAGGTGAGAGCTCCATTAAAAGAACTAAAGAGAAGAGGTTGAGGGGGGAAGAGACGTGAAGGGAGAGAGGGAAGGGGGAAGGAGGGAAGGGGAGGGAGAATGGGAGAAATATGTAGACCACTAAGATAATAGTTGCAGAGGAATTCCTGCCATTTCCAACCTCACCACAGTCCCACAGCCTCTGTCTGTGGGAGAAACACCTCGGTATATTTGCTGTTGATTGAGAGTGTACCAGGCCAGCTACTGGAGGAGTAGTTGGAGGACATGGTCAGACCATGAGCATGAGCCTAGGGCTGGGCTGCATTCCCTGTAGAATGAGATTCTTCAATAGATACTACACTGTGCTGAATGTTGTTATGGAGAACGTGGTGTTTACAGGTTGCTGGGTGATAGCTCTGGCAGAAATATTACAGGTAGGGAAGGTAGATCTGTTTTCAGAGCAATGGTTTATTCCAGTGGGATCACAGCTTTGATTCTCCTAGAGTGGAAGTGGTCTAATGCAAACTTCAGCCACCAATAGCTGACAGTTCCCCTGGGGAATGACGCCCTAGTGGGAGCTTGGTGAGTTGCAGGCAAATGGGGCATTTGTAATAGTAGGAGCCTGGCTGCACTTTGTGGACAGAAAGCCCTCGAGCCCTTGTGCCATTTCTACCCATGTCACTACTGCTGCTTCGCTTGGGAGTCTTTTGTGTGAGTGTAGAAGAGGCTGAGGTAGGAAACTCACCTGCGTTCACAGGAAACTGTCCTTCCGCTGATTAGCTTTCCTTGGTCATTCTCAGGATCTACGTGTCTGTAGCATGTCGGATGAGGATGTGGTGGGAGTCAGCACGCCCTACCTCCTGCAAGTCCCTCGAGGCTATCATTCATCTCTGTTAGCACTTAAGAACTGAGGTGTTGCTACAGTAGATTGGGGTCAGCTTTCACTAGCTTCCTTCCACTTGGCCTTCACTGTCAGAAGGACTTCTGAAGATTCTCCAAGTTTCTTAGTGCATCCATGTGTCAATTGTGTATTCAGTCCAATGGCACCTAGCTAGGACAAGTTTAGGGACCTACAAGATCTACTCTAAAATGGCTCCAAACCCCACAGTCTTTCAGAATTCCTCATTCTGAGTAGAGACAGACAATAGCATTTGGGGGTCTCTGCATATTTATATCAGTTCAGAGCAGGTGTCTGGTTTTCCCCAAAATCACGGTAGCTGCAATTCTTAATTCATACTCATCTCCGAAAGTTATGGTGATGTATTTGTAATCTAAGAAATAAAGCCTGAAGATCAGAGGACAGAGCCAGCCACAGAGTTAGATACAGAGGTCAGGCAGTGGTGGCACACACCTTTAATCCTAGCACTTATGTAGCTAGAGTTTTCCTGCCTTGCCCACAGTCAGGACAAATCTCTGTCACCCGCCAGTCCCACAGCCGCTCAGACCCAACCAAGTAAACACAGAGACTTATATTGCTTACAAACTGTATGGCCGTGGCAGGCTTCTTGCTAACTGTTCTTATAGCTTAAATTAATCCATTTCCATAAATCTATACCTTGCCATGTGGCTCATAGCTTACTGGCATCTTCACATGGTGCTTGTCATGGCGGCGGCAGCTGGCAGTGTCTCTCTCCGCCTTACTGTTCCAATTCTCCTCTCTGTTAGTCCCGGCTATACTTCCTGCCTGGCCACTGGCCAATCAGTGTTTTATTTATTGACCAGTCAGAGCAATTTAACATACAGACCATCCACAGCACACTTGGGAGGCAGAGGTGGAGATCTGTCTGGATCTCTCTATAAGTTCAAGGCCATACTGGGCTACAAGAGATTAATCTAGTCTAAAAAAGAAAAAGAGCCAGGCGGTGGTGGCACACATCTTTTAATTCTGGCACTGGGGATCACACACCTTTAATCTCAGCACTAGGAAGGTTGAAACAGAAAATGACATGGCTGGGTAGAGAAAGAAGTATAAGGTGGGAGGAGACAGGAATTCACTCTTTTGCAGACACTCTGTCAGGCTGAGGAGTTGGTGAGGTAAGAGGTGGTGGCTATCACTTGCTCTGCTTCTCTGATCTTTCAGTTTTTCAACTTAATATCTGGCCCTAGGATTTTATTAAGACAGACAAGGATTTGTGCAACAGAAAGTATCCATAGATCTCTTTAGGTAGAGAAAGCAAGATGCACAGTATAGTTTGGGGTTTGTTTGTTTTCTGTACAGGAGAATCTTTCTCTTTAAGCAGCTTCCCTCTGTGCTAGATCCCTTGATGGGTGGCCATGAAAGGATGTTCAATGTATTTCAAAGTATGTGAACTGCATAATATGATTATCTGATAATAAAAGTATTAAATTCAAAATCAGTAACAAGCTACCCCCAAATGTTCCAAATCTAGAAATAAAGGATCAATTTTTAAAATACCCCATGTATGAAATGACATAATATAGGTAAAATATGAATTTCAAACTGAAGTAAAATGAAAATATAATGTGTAAAAATCAATATAATTAGAGGGAAGTTATGACTTATTTGTATATATTAGAACTAAAGAAAGGTACACAATCAGCACTCTCATTTTCCTCCTTAAGAAGCTAGAAATTAAAAGCAAATTACACCCAGAATAAGTAGGAGAAAAGTAAATGACAACTAGCAGCAGGAGTCAGTGAAATAGAAAACAAATAATATATAAAATAAGCAAAGTTAGGGGCCATCTCTCAGGCTCACAGGGAAATGTTCAGAGTGTCTTTATCCATCATAGCCCCAAACTGGAAAAAACACAACTTTCCAGGAGGGTGGATGAATAAGTTATGCTCTATTCCAATGAAATGTGGAAATTACATTAAAACACACTGAGTGGTAAAGCCAGAAAAGAAACATTACTATATAATTCCTCTTGTATAAAATTTAGATAGACAACACACATATCCATCTTTACCTAGGCCAAAGATGAACATGAGTAAAGACTTCTGGTAAGGAATACAGGGACATTTGGAGGAATAGCAGGTATGGTGATATCACAAACAGGGGGGGTGCATTTCCCAAATATATACTTAAATATATTCATTTAAAATATTTTTATGACTTAATTCATTTTTAATTGGTGTATTCATATATGTCTGCTTATGAGCATGTTCTCAAGAGTGCCCAAGGCAGGTGGCCAAGGAGGCCAGAGGCATCAGATCTCTCTGGAGCTGGAGTTACAGGCAGTTGTGGGCCACCTGCTATGGATGCTGGGAGATGTACTGGGGTCCTCTGTGAGAGCAGTATGCGCTCTTTACTGAACCATCCCTTCTGCTCCAGCATGCTCACTTTTAACCTCTCTACTAGAGTCACAATAACATATTCTCTCTGATATTTTAATAAGTTATTGGCTCTACTACCTGTATAACTCAATTCTTAAGAAAGCCATCACCCCAGAAAGGTCTCTCTATCCCATTGTAGATTCATGGTTCCTCCCTGTGTCCACAGTCCCAGTCACCACTCATCATACCTTTGTCTATAGAATTCAGTTCTTTCTTACAGTTTCATAAAACTAAAGTTACACAAGAAGGTCTTTTCTATGTGATATTTTTCACTTGAAGTAATGGTTTTGAGGTTCATCCACATTGTCTGTATATGTGTAGCTCCCATTTTGTATTGTGGAGGAGTGTTCCATCATATCAACATACCACATTGCATTTATCTATTCATCTGATTATACTCATTGGGATTGTTTCCAGACTTGGCATGTTGCAAACAAGCTGACATCAACATTGTCTGTGCATCTTTGTGTTGATATTAGAAGCCAGTGTGCCTTGGCCATCATTCCAGCCCTGCCCTTTAGGGATTGAATGAGCCTGGAAAACTCAGTTGACCTCTGTGTTTCTTCATATTTTGTTGGTGTTGTGGGAATTCATTATGATCACATTTTTAACGACAACAAACCTACTCCAGCTTCAGGAACCTTCTATCTTATTGAGAAGCTAAGGATAACATTCACCTCTCTATAGATGATAGAGCATGTCCACTTGTTAGTGTGTGGTCCAGATGTCACTCACTATCTGGAGAGGGGTCGCAGGGAAAAAACAGTCTGTCTCTAGGAGCTAGAGGACACTTGGTGAAGAATGTAGGGTTGAGGCAAATGCCACATATTTCCTCTTCTAGTACAGATAACTTGAATAAAGACTCAGGAAGAGACATGCGCTAGCGGTGAGTAGGCGGCTTGGGAGGCGGTGACTTAGCTCCTCCGCGTCCCCGGAGCGGCTGGGCCATGGCAGTCCTGGCCCTGCGAGAGGAGTTGGACTCGGTGTACCTGCAGCTGCTCAGCGACCTGGAGGAACTGGAGGCGAAGCGGGCGGCATTGAACGCCCAGGTGGAAGAGGGATGGTTCTTGCTTGCCAAGGCTCGCTATGCCATGGGCGCCAAGTCGGTGGGGACCCTGCAGTATGCCTCATGTATGGAGCCTCAGATCTGCGTGCGCACCAGCGAGGCCCAGGATGGACCCCAGACCTTCAGGGTGATCAAAGCTGATGCCCAGACCCCCGAGGAAGTGGGACCCAGCGAGGCATCTCTGCGCAGGCGCAAGGGCCCTACCAAGACCCAAGTGTCAGGGACCTCCGTGGTCCCTCAAGATCCCTTGAACTGGTTTGGAATCTTGGTTCCTCACAGTCTTCGGCAGGCCCAGGCCAGCTTCCGGGATGGCCTTCAGCTGGCTGCAGATATAGCCAACCTCCAGACTCGAATCAACTGGGGTCGGGGTCAGGTCCGGGGCCTCCAGAAAAAACTGAAGGAGTTGGACCCTGGACCTGCCTGATCTGAATCTACTGTCAAAGGCATTAAGCATAGCCATCTTGGGTGCCGATGCCTTACTCAGGCCATCTTTCATAATAGCCCCATCTCAGCTACTGCCCCTCCTAGAAATGCCCTTAGTCTGTATTGTTTCCAGCCTTGTGAATTAGGAAGTTGAGTTAGGAAGTCTGATGAGGCAAGCTGAGCAGTGTTGAAAGCAGCTTGTATGAAACCTCTTGTAGGTAGGTGCACGTTCTCATAGGGCCTCCCTCCTTGTGGGCAAGTCAGTGAACAAAGGAAGAACCTCGGCAGAGCCAGCATGCATGGTGCAGGGAAGAAAAGGAATCTGCAGACCTAGGCCAGATCAGGACAGTTCCACTCAGTAAAAATACCTCTGCCTGGGCATGTGGTGCATGCTTATAGTCCCAGCAACTCTAGAGGCCGAGGCAGGAGGATCACTTAAGTCCTGGAGTTTAGAACACACACACACACACACACACACACACACACACACACACACACACACACTCCAGAGCAGACTGTCAGGTAGGAGGGGGTATTCTATTATAAAAGGAAAAAAAAAAAAACACTTTGACATTCTCTCAAGGAACTTGGAGGGACCTCCCACTTTTGTTTATAGAAGGATAGTCCAGCCTCTTTGCTTCCCGAACTTGTATTCTTGTGTCTGGGAACTGTGTCCTGCTGCACTTTTCTGCTGAGCTAACTTGAGCAGTGTCTGGAGACTTGTGTTTGAGGAGGGATGTAACCATTATAGGGTGTAAATACTTCTTCCTGATTTAATTTTCCTTATATTGGTTTTTCTACTTCTTAATTGTAAAAATACGTAACACTGTACAGAAAAATTGAGTAAAGTGAAAACTAGGGTAACTGTCCCCAAGCTCTTTCATTTCTTAAAAAAAAAAAAGATTCAGGAAGAGTAGATATAGAAATGACAGAGGACTGAAGAGATGGATAAGTAATTAAAAACAATTTCTGCTCTTCCAGAGGACCTGAGTTTGGTTCTCAGCACCCACATCAGGTGGTTTGTAACACCTGTAATTCCAGCTCCAGGAGACCTGACACCCTCTTCTGGTCTTCATGAGTACTTGCACACACATGTATAAACACACACACACACACACACACACACACACACACACACACACACACACAATATTTTTAAAAGAAATAACAGAGCTGTTCACAAAGAAAAGGAGAGAGGTGGATGCTATGAGAAAGAATCACTTCATTCAATAAATTTGACACTTGAAGACACAGACTGATTTGGAAATGGACTTAATGTCTGGTTTAATGCTCATAAATCAAATACTGGTGGCTTTTAAACTCAATGATTTTGCGGTTAAGAATCCAGGAAATAGTCATCTTATAATATCCAAGGTGACACAATATTTTATAGTTATGCATAATTTACTGCCTTCTGTACAGTATGTGCATTGTGTTTTTTGTCTGGTGAATATTATGTGTATTATGGGAAATTTGTGAGAAACATTATTCAGAGATTATGATTGTTAGCATGTTGCTGTTATTGTTTACTGTTTTCACATATTTGTGTGAAATTATTTTATTGAGGGGGGTCGCACATTGTAGTCTTGCGCTGCACACTAATGCTCCATCCTCTTCCTCTGGGTTGAAATTAGTCATTTAGAACAATGGGGGAGTGAGGCTGGAGATGACTCAGGAGTTAAAAACATGTACTGGTTTTTCAAAGGACCCAGGTTCTGTTCCTAGTATGCACGTGGTTGTTCACAACTGCCTGGAATTCCAGTTCCAGGGGACCCATCACTCTCTTCTGGCCTTTGTGGGGATTGCATGCATGTGGTATACATAAACTCAACAATTAAGGTTCAGAAAAGAGTAACGACCTAAAACTTAAGTCTTTCCTTAAAGGAAAGCCTCCATCTTCATTCCTGCCCTCCAGCCTGGGCAGCTGTAAGGAGGCTACCCTCGATGAGAAGGGAATTCTTGTTTCTTTGGCCATGCTTCCCTCTCTTCTCTGAGTGTCCCACTTGGATTCTGGTCTTATGAAATTAGAGCACGGGGAAGAAAAAGAGAATGACATCTTGAATGAGGCTGTCATAAGTTGACCTTGATGCTATCAGGATGTGGTGAGTTTGGGGCTCTTTCTTTCTCTCGGAGCATTAGGAGTTCTGAAGATCTCTCAACTCGAGCAGATTTCTGAAGATGTCTCACTTATAATTCTTACCGTGTAAGAAGATGAGTTTCCTCTGACTGGTCTCTGAGGATGCCTCTAAGGCCCTGGCTGCACATCTCCAACTTGCTTTCTGGAGGTTCCTTTGTCCTTCCATCTGCCCCCTCTTAGGCAAGGAATTAAGAAGCTACTCACTAACATTTCCTGGCACATGACCTTTGAATCTGACCTATGTCAGAAGAAGAAAAGTAACTTCCTAGTGTAATTGTGCTGACTGTTTCCTAGGACTTCTCTCTATAGACTGTCAGACATGAGTCAGTCACTCTAGGGAACAGAAAATGGGTTCCGCAAATAGATTTACTGAAATCTCCATTCTAGGCTTATGGGATGGAGGAGAGACATGGGACTCACAGACAACCAGTAACTCTTCTAAGCCCTCACCTGTCTGTGACATTAGAATCTTTTCACACTCTCAAAGTGGGTCAGGGGTTGTGTTGCAAGACTGTGAACACCATACATGCATGTTACTCAAAATCCCACATCCATTACTTTAGAGATCTATCTTTCATTAAGACTCTGGTAACCTTATACATTTATATGTAAATGGATGCACACAAATATTTGAATCCTATCATGCGTGTAATTCAAGACCCCCACTGTGGCATATCAGATATTCATACATCAACCAATTCCTCCCCACAAGGGACAATGTTTCCCAGCTTCCCACTCATGTGCCAGTGTCTAAGTTACAGCCAATAGAATGTAAGTGGATATAGAAGATGCATACTCAGCCTAATGCATTGAAAATCTCTATGTTTGATCTTTTTGGATTTTTGTTGTTCATTCAGCTTGAGCAGAGGCATCCAACAATCTTGGGAGCCAAGTGTTCAAAATAGTAGAGTTATAACTGGAGATTGTTGGCCAGTCTTGACAAGGAGAAATACTCTGACCAGTGGGCAATGTCTTATAACTTTCTTACTCCAACTATAAAAAAATAACTGAGGTAGGTAGTGTATATAAGTACAAGGTTTCTGCTCACAGTTCTGGTGCCTGATAAGTCCAAAATCAATCTGCAGTAGCAGATTGGTGTCTTATAAGGATGTATTTTTAATTGATGGCACTTGTCAAAAGGAACATCCATCTCCATGCATGTCCTCTGTAAGGACACAAGTCCCTTTCATGGAGATTGGCCCCTATGACTTCATCATTTCTCATAGGCCACACCTCTGAAAAAATACATAGGGGATTAGACTTCAATGTCTAAATTTCTGACACACACAAACATTCAATCTATAGAACTTTAGAAACTAAAACTTTATGAGAAAGAAAAATAATATCCATTGTAACATGTCCTAAGATTCTTGTCCCAAATATACCTTTTTATATGGAGGTATTATTTTTACATTTATCTTTAATAAATTCTTCCATGAATTGACCTTGCAATAAAATATATAATGTTCATTTTTTATGAAAATCTTCTTTATAATTTTGAGTGCCTAAGAAAGTTTTGTACAATGAGTTTAGAAAGTTAGTTTGGAATGTTGATAATTATAAATTCAGCTGCCAGTCTCCATGCTGATATGCTGGGTCTCCCAGAGACTTGTCATTTTTAGTTTGGAAATTGTTCATATGCAACTATACTAAGATGTGGAGGGTTTTGTTTTGTTTGTCTTGTTTTGTTGAGATAGAATCTTACTATGTAGCTCAGACTGGTCTGTATCTCACTGTGTAGTCCAGGAGAGCCTTGAACTCACATTTCTGCGGCCCTTAAGCTTCCCAAGCACTGGGATTAGAGGTTGGCACACCACCTCAAGCTAATACAGGATTTTAGAATAGTTTTTGAAACTCATTTTGAAATACTAACTAAAAGGGTCCTCAGCAAGAGGCACAGGGACACATGCCACTGCACATAATACAACTCCTATCACTCCACTCAGAGAAAACCTTGTCAAAATTCACATAATTGAAGTGTGAGTTTAGTTTTGATAGTCTGTATTTTCACCTTCCTGCCAGCTACCTCAGAAGGTAAAACCAGACTGGCTCTGAGTCCTCAATAAACCTTGGTTGCTTGGCCTCTTCAACCCTCATTCATGCTCCTACATTTCATCATCCTCCCCTCAAACTTCTCTTCCATGTACAGTATGGAACTGACCTATATACTATATATTATACTATATAGCATATACTATACATACATACATACATACACACACATACGTACAATTTCTTTGTAACACTTAAATGACAAAAAAAAGGGCCTCTGAATTAATAAAATTTCAAGTTTCTGTAATTTCTATCATCTGTACCACAGTCCAAGCAGCCAATAGGGGAATTTGTCAACCTTTAAAAAAGAGTCCCTAAAACCCACACCACCTCAGCCCCTCCCACTTCACAGTGCATAGGACTGCCCTAAGTCAAACCATAATCAGTGCAATTAATTAGCTGCAGTATTATCATAAGAAGAAAACGAATCCATAAATGCTTCCAACAGCTGGATTTCCGATGCTGATGTTCTCAGACTGTCATTTAATAGAAAGTGTAACTTGGGACACATGTCACATGCCAAGCATAACTGCCTTCCGGTGATAAACATGGTGCCCGGCATGTAAGAATCATTCATCAGGTGCTCAACAAATGAATAGGCAAGCATGTCTAAGACATGTCTCATGACCTGGAGGTGTGTTTTACAGGCTCACCTGAGAAACATCAGAACCTAGAGGGGGGGGAATATCGGGCTTTTGCAAAGCTTCCTTCTGTTGTCAGCAGACAAAGGAGTCTGAAGAGAGCACCAGCCGAAGGCATCAAAGCAACAAGGAGGAAGAGGAGAATGACAGAGCCAAAGGCACCACCAACGTTGGCTGTGGGCCAGAGCCGAAGGCCATTCAAGTAAAAGGCAGGAGCTAAACAAATCTGACAGTGAGAAAATATGGGGGTGGGGAAAGACGCTAGGAGAGACGCATAGGTCAGAGAGCCTCTCCTAAACTACAGAATGGTCCCCAGCCCCTCTAAGGATGAATGACTTCAAATATTAACACGAAAGGACTACACATTACTTACACATGGCAAGGCTCTTGGTCATTGTGCATGCACCATTAAATTGTCATGTGTATAGACATTCTTTGTTCTTAATCAGCCCTTTGATTAGTTGATGTGCTGGGGAGTTCCTTAAGCAAGTCCAGGACAAGAAGAGAAAGAATTATGAACATCAGAAGAGAACTGAAGATTTAACAGGTAGTTAGGTAGTAGCCTCTTAAGAAAGGGAGAAACATAACCTTGATACCTGATAGAGCCTCACCGAGAACTGCAACTGAAAGAACGCATAGTTTGCATATATCTAAATGTCTGTTGTGGCTTTTAATTGCTTACTGTCATTGGTATGTTCTATCACCCTTAGTGTCTTACTTTAAATAGCTTCCTAGGTCATGTTAGTGATGGTCAACAATGGAAGGTTAGGTTCTTTGAGGGAGATTAATGCCCACATGGAATGGGAAGATTGAATAGTCTAGAAAAATGATTCTTAAAATAGAATCAGCTGGGCTAGAAGCAACAACTGGGCACTTGGTATAAAAGCAGTTCTGGGGCTAAATGGCAGACTCAGGAATCCCAGAGCTTGGGCTCAGTAGTTTGGCTTTAACAGTTGTCTGGGTGATTCTGATGCATCCCAAAGAATGTGGTATAGACTTCTGGTTCACAGCTGAGGAAAGAGGCTCAAAGATGCTCTTTGGTTAAATCCATTAGCAGTCATGATGACCCTGAATTCCTAGACAGGGAATAGCAGGCAGATGACCATGGGCAGAGGATATTTAAGGTCTTTTTTGCTTGATTTAACATGCCAGTTGAAATGTAAACAAGGATATTCCACAGAACTTTTTTGGTCCATAACACCAATGTATAAAGCTAGGCTTGGTCACAGGTGTGTCTGTAGCCTTAGTGGTGGCCAGGTAGAGAGAGATAAGATGATCTGATGCAGCTCTCTACCCAGCCAGTCTAGCCAATCAGTGATTGCTAGGTTCAGTGAGAGACCCTGTCTCAAAGACAAGATGGAGGTTGAGAGGAAGACACACAATAACAGTCTTTGACTTCCAAATGCACTTGCATCTCGCCCTCCACCCCTGGCAGGCAGTCACACACAAAGAGAGATATAGTTAGAAAAACTGTATGGTTCAATGACATGAATTTGGATTCAGAAACTGAAACCTCAGTTTGTGGGATAATCTTGGGCAACTTATGTGACTTCTCTGAACTTGTATTTGCCTATCTATCTATGGGATACAAAACATAACATTTAATTTTACAAGATTGTTTTGAAAATTATGTGTAAAGTTTGCCTTACAGGAGCCCTGGGAAGCACATGGCATTAACTGAATATTGATGACAAGTGGAGGCATCAAAAGCACTTGGAGGCGAAGGCCTGTTAGCTACATCAGTATCAGCAAGGCGCCACTGTTTGTGTAAATAAAATTTGATTGGAGTAAGGTTATGCTCATTAATGACTACTTTCATTCTGCTGCTAAAATTGAATAGTTCCAATGCAGATGCCCTGGTCCACAGTGTCTAATAATCCTGCTGTCTATCCCTGTACAGGAAAAGTTTGCTAGAATCTAAGGTACATGCTGTGCTCCACAGCAGTATAACATACTCTTAAAGAAAGCCTCATTAACATTTTATCCTGCAGTGTGGGAGAATCAGAAGAGGATAAGCCTAGAACTAGAGCTGAAAAGGGCTGATGGGCTCTGAATTTGATGGTCCTATCTGGGTTTGGCATGTGCTCAGGTCCAGGTTTATTTCTATAGGAAGTATAAGAAAATTCAGAGCAGTGTTTCTATGTGAGGAAGTTCAGCATCTGGTTAGCAGTGATTTCTGCCTGGGAAATGCTGTCTTCTAGACATGGCATTGTTTGTACTCATGAACTGACAGCAACTGTGGTTACCTACATAAGAGCAATGCAGATAAAATTCCCTAATAGAAGTGGGGAGAGTATTCTCCAGGCTCCATGCCTTACTGAAGAGCTATTAATCTCTTGAGTGTGGCCATTGGGAGGTTTCTCAAGCACTAGTGGATGACCCTACTGTGGAAATGGACTTAATGGGTTATCGTGAGAAACGAAGTTGGGAGCAGACATGTTGGGGAATGTGAAGGCAGTAGAGGGAGAATTGGCAAGTATAGATGACTATGGTTCAGAGTATATAGGTGTAATACTGTCAAGAACAAAAATTATTTTTAAAAAAGCCATTTTCTCCATTTCCTCACATGCTTTTTCCTCTTACATTCTTTCTCTGAAATAGAGACAATCTGAGCAAGTAACAAACTGGCCAACACCCAAGTCTTTATGGAAAAAATAACCACTCTATTATCTCACCATTTAGATAGGGTGTGTTTTATTATGTGTAAACCTTAAGTGTTTTTAAATTAGTAGTACTAGAGTACATTACTGGGCGATACATTCTATACCACGAACATTTCCCTGTGCTGATCTCATGGCTCTCAGGATCTTGACTTCTATAGCTACATCATAGTTGACCAGGATTCACTTAACCATGATGTGTCACTGGAAGTTTATGTTGCTCTAACACTTTCAGTTTTCTGTGAAATACCTGATATAATCATTTTTATGTACTTTATTTTTCTATATTTTAGACTATTTCTTTAGGATAATTTCAAAAGGGCAGTTTGGGAACCAAAAGATATAAATACCTTTAAGGCATGTAATATGTATTTATAAAGAGCTTTCCAGAAGGATCATATCAATTTACATTTTTATCAGCAATGAATAAACATGTTGTTTTGACTGTATCCTTAACAGAAAAAAAAAAGATTCATTAGTTTTGGATGGGACAAATTTAAAAAGATGACTATGGTCATTTCATGAACAGAAGTTTCTTTTCCTCTTTCTTTCTTTGTCTTGAAGTAGAGGAGGCGTTGACATTGCTAATTCCCTTCATTGAACTAGAGCGGAAAGTTGAATCTGCTTAGGACTTGACTCACTCGGGAGTGAGAACACAGCATATCTGGTGTGAATCACGTCGAAGAGTTTGGTTAATTTGGATCTAAAAAGAACTCTTACTAAGAGTTCCACTTAGAAGATGCTACTGGGGCATGAGCTCTGAGGTGTTAAACGAAGCTTTCAATATGGAAAGACAAAAAAGAAAAGAATAAATGGAGTAAGTCATGTCTAGTCTTTGTAATACTCCAATTTACCTGAAAATCTTTTTAAACTCAGCAGGCACGCAACTATTCACTTCTTTTTACTTTATAAATGCCTCTTCAGTAGAGGAAGACTTGCCATTCTAAGTCGAAAGAGGCTAATTAAGGCAAAATTGGAAGGTAATTGACTTGCCTAAGGTCACAAGGATACAGAGACTGATCAAACCCAGGATTTCTATTCATCCACCTGTCGACTCACCCATCCCTTCAACCATCAACTGGATAAATATTAATTGAGCATGCTCTGTTTGAATGCAAAGTCTTGAAACTCTCCTGTGGAAGAAAGAGAAATGGCCATGCCCACAGAACCTGTTGTTAGATGACAGAAAAGAGCCAGGGAAAGACTCAGCTATGCCATACATAAATCTATCAAGTAAATGGTGAGCTGTGTTCAGAGGAAGGGAATAGAGAAATAATACTGGGGACTATTTTACTTGTATTGGATGATCAGACAAAGGTCCTGTGCAGAGGTGCTGTGTGGTCAGTGATGGAAAAGATAAGCAGGTAGGCTTAAGGTACAGATGCATACCTGTGAGAGGTCAGAGAGAGTGGCAGGCTGGTTAGATTTCAGATTGAACCTGATGTCCAATGTTCCCACTATAAAAAACCTCTTGACAGGTTTTGGGAAACTGAGGAAATACCTGTCTAGTGGGTCCAACCTACATTAAATTATACCAGCCAGCAAGTCCCATGAAGCTAAAAGGGCTTACATTCAGCTTTCATCATGTAATGAATCTGCAAACAAAATGTTAGTACATTTTTAGAATGTCTCCAAAATTAAAGAGAAAACCAAAACAAACAGTTGAAAAGGACAAGACCCCCTTAAATAATGATTGGGAGTCTTTGGATGATGATATGCTATCCAACAAACACATAGGGTGCCCTAAAAAAAAGAAATCAATCAATCAATCAGGATT